>NC_133538.1:391696614-391996614 GCF_048544455.1 Silene latifolia
AAAGATGGGAAGAATGAATAATGATGTTAAAGAGAAGAGCTCTCCTCTCTTTCTTGTGGGAGGCCGAAAAAGAGAGCATTGGGTAGTATGCCCAATGCCTTTTGTTTTTGCTCTTCTCAAAAGCTTAGGCTTGCAAGGCTAGTACTTAGATATCATGATTGTGTTTTCCACTCAAGATAAAAACACAATACATATCTTACACTACCTCCTCATTTTCGGTTTTTAAGCATAAAATGGAGAATCCATTTTATTTTGTAATTTGTCAAATTTGTCACATGTAACATGTTACATGACATGTCACAATGTAATGTATTTTTAACATATTAAAAATCAACATACTCATAAAATATGTCATTTACAAAATCGACTAGTAATTCGTAATTACTTGTACCAAAAATGTTTCCAAATTATAAACTACAACATTCTGTATTTATAATAATTTATTCATTCCGTTTCAATTGTTTCTTTAAACAATAATTTCATCTAAGTAATAAAATAATTCGATTACTTAGACCGTGTCTCATTTAATCATATTTACAATAAGATACGTAAATTATACTCACAAAATCATCCGTCAATTTTAAGCAATTTAATTAACTCGTATCGGTATACGATTAATTAAATAATCAATTAAGAGTATTTCCCTATAGGTATGACCTAAGGGGATCAACGATCACCACCGTCCGCGCACGACGATAATGTCAAACTCTAGACAACCAACCATTACCGATATGTGTGGACCAGTTGATTGTAAAATATTACATCCCATATGTATTCTTAAAATGAGATTTAATAATGATATTTAAATCATGTGATCGCACTATTGTTGAGGACACATTTCCCAACAATCTCCCACTTGTCCTCGACAAGTGTGCGTCACCAATTCTCTTGTCCTATTACTATCTCCCACTCAATGCAAGGTGTCTTTCAGGTCGTACTTGCAAGTGATCATATCGAGAGTGGTTTCCTCGATCTGGAGAATAACTGATTGACCGGATTTATCCACTCTGGATACCTTCCGAGCGTGGCCACGCATTTCCAGTTCATTACTCCTCGAGTGGCCCTGAGATATTGTTTTAACCCTGACAAGGGGATGGACAATTCCTATCGCACTCATTCCCTTCGACTAGCCACAGCCATCATAACCCAAAATATGCCCATTTGACCCCATTTACGAAGGTCGTAGTAACACAAATCAAAGTTAATCAAATCGGGCCATCTTAGGTGAATAGTCTTTAGTCAAAAGAATCGACTCATTTGAATACTATAGCAACTCTCGCCACGACCAGGCTATATAAATTTGCCAGAACTCTATAAGCGGTCATAAGGCCCGACAAAGTGTTCCTAACAATCTGCCTATGTGATCGACTAGTCATCTCACATGACTGTATGGCACTTGAACTTGCCATCAATCGCATCACACTCTAGTCACTTCGAGACGTCACCTCATACAAGTGACTATGGGCGAATACAATGCTAATCCGCGTTCACTTTAACGGGGTTCAATTGTCTTTACAACCCGTTTGGATGTAACAAAGTATAATAAAAGAGTTTTGAAGTAAAAACTCGAACGACAAATGTGATTATCACATATGAATAGTCAATGCCTGATTACTATTTCATGTTCTATAATCTAATTTGATCTTGTATGTAGTTGCTCATTTCAATTCGATTGAAATGACATGACTCATCATGTTAAGCCTATGAGAAGGCTTTGGTTAGTAGGTTTTATCAACTTCTTGTACCTTACTCAACCTTACTACATATTCGTTTTCCTTTGTAATGTATACATTTGCATTACAAAACTTTACTCGAGTACGTGTCGAGATCCAATCAAGACATAGGTCATCTAGCCTAAGAATAGCTCCCACTGTTTTCGCAGTGTGCGGGACTCTTCCTTCTTGCACATCCCATGATTGCAAGTGTACTCAATTTCCGTTATAAATATCTCTCATTGTTCTTTATTGCCTAGAACGATTCTAGAAAATCTACTTCTTAATTAACATTGCCACAATGGTATCTTAACCATCCTAGTGTGTTTTGATTATGGTTTTGTCGGAAACCATGCGCAATCTCAATTGTCAATTGTCACTTCTGTAACACCCTTACACAATATTGCATCATAAACACATTGCTTTACTTCCTTAATGCTTCTGCAAGCACTTAAGGGTAATCTTTATAGCTTACTTGGTAAAGATTACTTAAATTCGATTTTGAAAACAATTCATCATACTCAAAGTATATGAAGTGTTATACATCATTTTCTATTTAATTGATTTGGCAGCGGAAGCAAATGAAATCAATCAAATATGTTCAACTTAATTGAACTTAGTCATGAATCTTATCAACACAAGACTTCTTATATGACGCTAATATCACGTGGATTTATCTACATAAATCTAGATATTAAAGATGTATTATATTTACTCCAAAAGTCTTAAATCATTCTTAAATATGATCAATATGTCATCCACATATCGGACTAATTAAAATTTCCGTAACTCCCACTAAATTTCATGTATAAACACAACTTCTCGACTTATCGAGAAACGTTTTATCACATGATCAAAATATTGATTCTTACTCATTGATGTCCTACTTAAGACCCTCTCTTAAGTTTCTCATTATCTTAGGATTGCAAGAATCTAATAAACTCATGACATGTATTGAATACATTCCTTCTATTGAAGAAGTGGGTTTTAGATTCACTCGCCATGTATTTCATAACCTCATAATGAAACACAATCCCTAAGAAGATCCAAATAGACTTAAGCATTTCAATTTGTGCAAAACCCTTTGCAACCAATCTTGCTTTGAAATATTAGTGCAACACCCTTTGTCACTAATCAAGCCTTTTATTTCGGATTCTCATGGCTCTAAGCCTTGTATTGAGTTGTGACTTAAACACTCTTATGTAAGTCATATGTTCATTACTTTCTAGAAGTAATCAACTTGAATCAAACAATTTCTTTTGTAAGTTATAAGCTCTTTACTTTCTTAAAAGTAGCATGAATTCATCATTTTTAACAAGTGACGAATTTAACCTCCTAGGTTTTGAAGAAACAATGTCTTACACAAAACGTCTCATGTAGCCAAGAAAGACCAGTTTCTCGCGACATAACGTTCTTTGTGGCTCTTGAATAATTTCTCCCACTCTGTCTTCTAGAAATAAACTTGTATTTTAGAAAGACAGCTTCATGAGCCGCAAACCCATCGTGCTCGTGATAATTGAAAAGGGGAAAAATGAGCATTTGTTTCTTGTGAAAACTTACAATCATGGTACCCTTACCATTTCATATCTCATATGATTCGATTTAGTGGAAAAATAATTTAGACAAAAATGATAAAATCCCCAAAAGGATCAAGTAACTCAAAGTAACTTGATTGAAGTTCAAACCATATCGAATAGCGTTTGATTTCTTATCCAACCACACATTATTTCATAATGCGTGATAAGAGAGATTAACTTGTGATACTATATCACATTTCCTTTGGCTTATATCAAAGTCTTCACTTTGATAATCCCATCACGACTAAATCGTGATTCCTTGAACTCTTTGAAATTCTTCAAAGATTTCTCTATTTACCTTATTAAGTGAACATATTAGCGTCAACTTAAATCGTTGGTAAAAGAAAATGATCAACCTATTTTGGATCGATGATTTACAAGCTCGATCTCCTTTTCAACAAAAGGGCACGAGACATCTTGCTTTGAATACAAGGTTCGCATATACCATTAACAATCTAGTGGTTTCAAGAGTACTCGATGACTCTTTGCGTTAATCATTCCAGAATCTTAGGTTTGATCTTGGGTTACCAATTTGAGTCTTGCATCATCTACATGATATATCATTCTAGTTTGGTTTAGAATATAATCACCTTGATAATGGGCTAGCCATTCATCAAATCGTGGTGTATAGGGTCACAAAAGTGAAAACCTCTTTTGTCTCTTAACAAGTTTATATTCTTATTTAGAGCTTATGTACTTAATAGTCACAATTAAGTACAACTCCAAACCCGAAAAACTAGATTGAGTACCTAATGACTCTATCTCTCGACTTCATTGATGCTAGTCGTCATATTCTAATCATTCTATGTATCAAGTACAACGATGTAAACCACCACCGGTTTCTAATATTGACGAAGTGGTACTAGCAAAATTTATGCCAATCATATAAACATTTAAAGAAGAAGATCCTATTAGATGTCCCACAAATAATTTGTTGATTCTTCAATAATTTGGGGTAGTTTCCTTTCTCGTGTCTAACATTTAAGACAATGGAAACTTTATCGGTCGGGATTGATAGGTTTAGTATCGTCATTCTCAACAACTTTACCTATAACATTACCTTGTATCAATTCCATTATTATCTTTACTTCTTGAACCTCGTCCTCATCTTAACGGTTTAAGAGAATGCTCCCACTCATTTCAATGAGTCTTTGCTTTGAGAAGCAAAATTGAATTTATGAAGATTAATCTTCATTTGTTTGTTTAGTCTTAAAACTTTCATTGAAGTGGTTGCGTTATTTTGGTCAATTACGAATTCTGAAAATCTAATCACCAAAACAATTTATCGCTTCAAGGTACTTAATTCATTTAAGTATATGAAAGACAATCCATTGTAAGTAGATGTGTTAGTCTAGAATCAAAAACCTGTTTGATAATGAATAACATTAATCTATACTATTTACAAGAGATCCTTAGCAATAGTTCATTTGAGGGTTTTAGAAGCAAATTCATATTTGTCTTTAGTTACGATGTTTTAATGGAGATTTGAATCAAAAACGAAATGATATCGTATATGAATTGTGGTAAAGAAATAGAACAATATGATAACGGAATAGTGGAAAACTTAACATTTATCGTTTTATTAATACTTGTAAACAAGTATAGCATTTACATAGTGACCTCTACCCAACTATGATAAATGATTCCAAGACCCAAATTCATATTGACTTAGGCACGGTGGGGCCGATACATCCTTCATCAATATAACTCGGTGGATTAACGTTTAATCGATTCTACTTTTAGAACTCTTGGTCGATAAAATTAATTAACATTTATCTTTAGCCCAAAACACATCCGACAAGGGCACGGTGGGGCCGATACATCCCTTATCAAAAAACTTTTGTTGAGTTCAACCCAAATTTCGAATAAATGTGTCCATGATCCAAATCCACATCAACTTGGGCACGGTGTGGCCGATACATCCCTTATCAACATGAATTCGGTGGATAGACATTTATCACTCACTTCCCCTACGTAACAAGGTTTGTACCCCGGTGGGGCCGAGCGCACTCCCTCGCGAAATAGGTTTTCATGGTTTCTACTATTTGGTAAGGCTATGTCTCAATTGATTGTTTTAGCGAGAGGTCATGTCAATTTATTATCTATCACGTTTTAAGTGAACTAAAGCGGTGAACTACGATAATTATAATTGACACGGTCGATAAACTCGATAAAATGATAATGCATGTTTTAGTTATGGCGATTTAGTGATGCATGTGACATAAAATAAAATGCAAGCATAAAGATAAATAAATCCTAGTATGGCCTTTCCTAAAATAGAAAAACTATTTAACTATTACAAATTCGGAAACCAACTCCATTGGTCCCTTGAACTTCGGTTGTGGCACGCATCTCGAGGTAACACCGTCTTTATGTATCGCCATTCTTGAAGAAATCCGTCTTTGGGAACTCCTAATGAATAAAATTACATAATAAATTACATAATTTCCTATTATACATTTGTAACTAAAATAAAATAAATCTATTAAATTACAAAACGGTGATACGAGATCACAATAAAATTACAACCGAATCGATATTCCCATACATTTCGGAAATACCAATTAAAATCTAAGGCCATACTAAGTAAAATTACATAATTCAAAATTACATAAATTAAAATTATGACAATCATAAAGAAAAATGCAGCATTATAATATGTATGAACATGCTCAAAATTATGCTAAATCGCCTTTAATTAGCCAATATCGTATATTACTCGGTTTTTACGGATTTGCGTGATTTCAACATTTTATAATCACAAAAATTACATAAATTCATATTTATGCATAAGTTAATCACCCTAACCTCTTAGGACTCAAAATTTAGTCTTCACTAATAATTTGACCATAATTAACTCATATTTATAAAATTGTTCATTAATGGACTAAAAATTACAAAAATAAGCTATAAACTTCAAATAGATCACAAAATTTCAAATAAATTCAAAATTTGAAATTTAAATTCATGAACATTCTGGAAAAATACCATGACACTCATAATGTTCAAAATCTTAGGTTAAAAATTTCGAAATTTTCCGGAAAAACAATGTTGCGGTTTATCGATTTTTAATAAAATAATCATAAAAACATGGAAAAATTATTTTCATTAACTTTTCAATTTTAGATCTGAAAAAGATAATAAAAGGCAACATTAGACGTTTTTCCCAAGTCATAGATTATGTTTTATTAATTTTCCACTAATAATGTCACTATTTATGCTATTTTTCTTCAAAAATCCATAAATCATGCAAAAAGACTTCTTTATAGCCAATTATTTTACACACATCTTGTAAAATTACATGTGACAACATATTAATTTTCTATGACCAGATTCGAAATTTAACTCATATTAACCTATTTTTCACCTAAATCCGAATTTAATAATGAAAAATCCATTTTTCGAGCATAACAAGTCCAAAAATTATGAAACTTTACAGGTTATCTCAAAATAATATATGTGACAACATATCCAAAAATCAACTGAAAATTCGAAGTATAGCTAATTTTAGACCAAAAATGACATTTTTACTCATAAAATCATATTTAAATGCCATTATTGTATAATATGAACAATAAAAATACGTAAAATTAACCAAAATATCCTAAAACATTTTAGGACCAGAAATATTAACATGCATGGATTAATTTCGTGATATCTCATAATAACACAAATTTTACAAGTTTTATTTGTTATTCTTATAACTCGGAAAAACTTTTAACCGATTTGCATGCAAACAACCGTGGCTCTTGATACCGATTGAAGGAAATGTAGATATATATACTCAACATACTCATATATGTTTTTAAATTAATTTGTCATAAAATTAATAAAGGTCTTATGCATGCAAACTAATAAACAATATAAGGAAGAAAAATAATTTTCTCACCATAAAAATCGGATTTATGGGCACAAGTGAGTTCACCTACTCACTTGTTCTTGAGCTCTCCAAATGGAAGAACAAGGACTCAAAGGTAGAATCCCTCCCAAAAGCATATACCCAAGGAATACATCTTAATAAACCAATACTATTTAGATCTAGTAATAATATTAGTTTTACCATAAAAATGACACAAAATAAATTGTATTTTGGCTCTTGAAAATTTCGGTCAAGAGGTGATGTTTTTGTGAGATTTTTATTTCTCTAGAATTATCATAAATTGTAGAGAGTTTTTGGAGGATTTTCTTACACTAGAAAAAGATGGGAAGAATGAATAATGATGTTAAAGAGAAGAGCTCTCCTCTCTTTCTTGTGGGAGGCCGAAAAAGAGAGCATTGGGTAGTATGCCCAATGCCTTTTGTTTTTGCTCTTCTCAAAAGCTTAGGCTTGCAAGGCTAGTACTTAGATATCATGATTGTGTTTTCCACTCAAGATAAAAACACAATACATATCTTACACTACCTCCTCAACATAAATTGTAGAGAGTTTTTGGAGGATTTTCTTACACTAGAAAAAGATCGGAAGAATGAATAATGATGTTAAAGAGAAGAGCTCTCCTCTCTTTCTTGTGGGAGGCCGAAAAAGAGAGCATTGGGTAGTATGCCCAATGCCTTTTGTTTTTGCTCTTCTCAAAAGCTTAGGCTTGCAAGGCTAGTACTTAGATATCATGATTGTGTTTTCCACTCAAGATAAAAACACAATACATATCTTACACTACCTCCTCATTTTCGGTTTTTAAGCATAAAATGGAGAATCCATTTTATTTTGTAATTTGTCAAATTTGTCACATGTAACATGTTACATGACATGTCACAATGTAATGTATTTTTAACATATTAAAAATCAACATACTCATAAAATATGTCATTTACAAAATCGACTAGTAATTCGTAATTACTTGTACCAAAAATGTTTCCAAATTATAAACTACAACATTCTGTATTTATAATAATTTATTCATTCCGTTTCAATTGTTTCCTTAAACAATAATTTCATCTAAGTAATAAATAATTCGATTACTTAGACCGTGTCTCATTTAATCATATTTACAATAAGATACGTAAATTATACTCACAAAATCATCCGTCAATTTTAAGCAATTTAATTAACTCGTATCGGTATACGATTAATTAAATAATCAATTAAGAGTATTTCCCTATAGGTATGACCTAAGGGGATCAACTGATCACCACCGTCGCACGACAGTAATGTCAAACTCTAGTCAGCCAACCATTACCGATATGTGTGGACCAGTTGACTGTAAAATATTACATCCCATATGTATTCTTAAAATGAGATTTAATAATGATATTTAAATCATGTGATCGCACTATTGTTGAGGACACATTTCCCAACAGCGTGCTGTGCTGGCGCACGTCGAATCGGGATGTACACCCGAGAATCTGCAGATTTAGACTAGGACCGTATTATTATCGTAGTCCTACCCGGGAAAATTATAGTCTAAGAGTGGTAAATGTCTTGCATTATGGATGGTTGCATATGTCATTTTTACTTGGGATGCGTGTCCATAATTATTTAACAGTTACTCGTCTTTTCTTATTCAAATGTCTCACAGAAATGTATGAATTTTATGTTTTGCTAATATTAGTCACTTTAATTATTTTTACGGAAAATTCACGTGGTACCCTCGAACTTTGCCATTTTTCACGTGGTACCCTACTTTTTAAGTTTGTGTACATGATATCCTTGAAATTTGATTTTCAAGCGCAACATGCCCTATTTATCATTTTTAAAATTTTCAATTGAGCATAAATTATAGATCAGAAATCGGAATTGACTATTTTTTTTTTTTCAAATTGATTAACTCTTCGAGATCTATAAATTGATAAAACGAAAATGGTCATTCGGAAATTTAAGATCCAAGATATGTTTGATTTGAGATTTTCGTTAAAAAAAACACTATAAAATGTCAGTCGGCAATTTTTTTTCTCAAAATTGTAGATTATGACGAGATAATCATTTAACGAAAAAAAATTAGCCGATTCTGAATTTCGATCTAGGAATTATGCGCAATTGAGTTTTTTTAAAGCGACAAAAAGGATATGTTGTGCATGAAATTCAAACATAGAGGGTATAATGTACACAAGCTTAAAAAGTTGGATACCATGTGCAAAATAACAAAGTTCGAGGGTACCACGTGAATTTTCTGTTATTTTTATTCAATTGACAAGTTTTATTCAATGGCATTTATTCATTCACGTTGATTATCATTATTTTCTACGCCTTGCTTAACTGAGTTCCTTGTTACGTTTATTTTAACATAATGTGGCTGGGAGAACCCTGAGTTACTCCCCACTGACTGTGGCTTTCATGTTTACATGAATGACAGGTTTGTGAAGATGCATTTGTGGGGTTCAGACGTGTGAGCTAGCGAGTACCTTGGACTAATAGTCGGTTTAGTAGAATTGCTTAGACTCACCTTTTATCATTTGTCATTCGAGAGATATATTTTTCCCCACCTTGACTATCACGTTTGTATAATTTAAATCTTTATTTCCGCATTCTCTATTTATGTTTTAGGTTTTAATGAACCCGCGCTTTAAACTTTAAAAGTTTCAAAAATTTCCTAATTTCCGCTTAATTTTATAAGTTATATTTTCCGCTTTATCGCGGGGGTTCACAACTTTAGTCCATATTTGTATAACTTTAGTCAATTTTTGTATAACTTTAGTCCTTATTTGTATAACTTTAGTCCGTATTTGTATAACTTTAGTTTATTTTTGTATAACTTTAGTCCTTATTTGTATAACTTTAGTCCATATTTGTATAATTTAGTCAATTTTTGTATAACTTTAGTCCTTATTTGTATAACTTTAGTCAATTTTTGTATAACTTTAGTCCTTATTTGTATAACTTTAGTCCATAACAGTATAACTTTTGCCCATAACTGTGTAACTTTAGTCATTTTATATCATTTTTATATAAAAATGTCAAATATAAGATTAAAATCAACAAATTATAAGAATTTTTATATAGCTAAGATTAAAACAAAAAATTTAATGAAAAATATTTTAGTAAATCTTAGATCAAAAAAAAATATCTCACAAAAAAAAAACGAGATTTAAAACCCGAAATCTTAAAAAAAACGTATAAAAAGAAGAGATTTGAGAAAATAAACAAAAAAACGAGAACTAATAAAATAAAAGACAATTAAAAGAAAATAAAAGACAACAAAAAAATGAAACGAAAAAACAACTCAAAACATAAAAATTAACACCAAAACGGGGAGAAAAAAAAAACGAAAAAAATGTACCGAGGTGGCGGTGGGGTGGTGGCGGTGGTGTGTGGTGAGTTGGTGTCGGGTGGGGTGGTGGTGGGTGGTGGTGAATGAAGATGAGAGGAGTGGGTGATTTATTTGGATTTTGGTTTTTTGGGATTTTGGGTTTTTTTAGAGAGTAGAGAAAAGTGAGATGTAGAGAGAGGAGAAGGAGTTGTGATAATGAGATGATGAATGATTAGTGAGGTTGTTTTATTAAATTGATAAGTTAATTAGAGAAAAGGTGGAGGGATTAATTTGTAGCCACATATTGACATCAAATCCTAGCCTTTCATTGCCTTGATCCAATGGCCCTTAGAAGGATTTATGGACTCAAATATATATGGTGGACTTAATTGATCCCTTTTCTCTCTCTCTCTCTCTCTCTCTCTCTCTCTCTCTCTCTCTCTCTCTCTCTCTCTCTCTCTCTCTCTCTCTCTCTCTCTCTCTCTCTCTCTCTCTCTCTCTCTCTCTATATATATATATATATATATATATATATAGGTTCAGGTGAGTCCTTATATTTGGTTGAGTCCATAAGTCCTTATCTAAGCCACTAGATCTTACAAGATCAATGGTTGAAATTAAAACAAGAAAACACTCACCAAACATGCAATTAATGCTTCATTAAATTTTCTCTCTCATAATTTTAATTCTCAATTAACCTATTAATTACAATCTTGTACTCATCAATTTATCATTTCCATTTCAAATCTTCAAGTAGTTGTTTTATAATCTGAATTTTTAATTCCCGCGTAAAATTAAATCGATTTCTTAAAAATCTTCGTAAATCTTCATTTGGACACCGATTAATGCGAAACAAAATCCTAAATTTATTATTTTTTTGAGCCCGTCGCAATAGGAATATTTTCGAATATTATTGAGTTTTCGAAATTTTGAGTACTGCTAATTATTCGGAAGTTAACATCATATTTGCTTGAAATTATACTCTATTTGCTTGAAGTTACAACATACTCGCTTGAATCTGCAACATTTCTACTTAAAACTAATTAAAATTATATAAAATAAAATTAATATATTAAAAATTACACTCTTAAGACTAATGTTTCAACCGTAAAAGACTAAAGTTACACCCTTTTTACTTGAAGTAAATAATTAATTTAGTCATTAACTAAATTTCACTAAAGTTACACTCATAAAAGACTGAAGTGACGTTTATAAAGAACAAAAGTTACACCATCAAGGACTAAAGTTATACCCGTAAAAGACTAAAATTACACTATTACGATTAAAGTTATACTCGTAAAATACTAGTGTTACACTCGTAAACAATAGTGTTAAAAAAAGTTACATCATATCCACTTGAAGTTACACCCTTTTTTTGAACTAAATAATTAATTTAGTCATTAATTAAATTTCACTAAAGTTACACTCATAAAAGACTAAAGTTACGTTTATAAAGAACAAAAGTTACACCACCAAAGACTAAGGTTACACTCGTAAAAAACTAAAGTTACATACATTTGTCTTAAAATTAAATAAATCCATATTAATATATTCAAAATCACACTATCAAGGACTAAAGTTTACTCGTAAAAGACAAAAGTTATACTCGTAAAAGACTAAAGTTACACGCTATAGACTTAAAGTTACACACTATAAACTTAAAATTACACGCTTTAAAAATGGAAGTTACACACTATACGCTTGAAGTTACACACTCTAAAAATTGAAGTTACACCTTGTACGATTAAAGTTACACCCTTTAAAAATTGAAATTACACCTACAATTAAAAAAAAAAAATCAATATGCAGCTTCTCCTTCAACTTCGTTAAAATGCCAGAACACTCGCCAAGATGCTTGTAAATAACCGCATCTCACATCATAAGTCTTCAATAAGGGTTGTGCGAATGTTAATCTGCAACAATAAATATGAAAACATAAGTATAATAGTACTATGAAAATCTAACAAATAATAATGTAATAGTACTCTAAAATTCAACTAGAGTTGAAAAGATAAGAAAATAATTGTTTTATATGAATTTTTCATTTCCGCGTAAAATAAAAACGGTTTCTTAAAATGTTTCGTAAATCTTCATACGAATTCCGATTAAGGCGAAACAAAAGCCTAGATTTATTATTTTTTCGAGCCCGTCGCAATGGTACTATTTTTGCGTACCATTAAGTTTTCTAAATTTTCAATACTGATCGATAATAATTTCGTATATTAGTATCCAAATTTTTTTGTACCAAAAACCTGAGATAATTAGTCATTTTAGCAAAGATAAAAATATAATAAAGAGATGATTAAACTAATATCATCTATGCCTTTGTAAATTGTAAAATATATAGATTAAAATATGATTAGTTTTTCCCAAATTTAAAAAATCCTAAATCAGTGATTTACAAGAATGAAAAGAGAAATAATCAATCATACCTTATATATCATTCATGGTCTTCATTCAATCTCTTGTTGAAGATGACAAGACAATAGAAATTGAGAAGTTTTTTTTCTTGTTAGTTTGTTTTTAAATTGGTAGGGGTTATTCCATCTTCATGTCTTCATGTCTTCATCGTTCAATTTTTGACGAGAGAGGTTGGTTTATGTTTTTATCTGATTTAGAAAAGGTGAGATTATGGTTGATTTTGAATGTAATTTGATTTGATGAGAGGGGAGAATGAATTAATTAGGATATAGGGAATTGGGGCTATGAGAGAGAATAATTAATTATTGTCTAGGGAGTGTGAATGTGTGTTTTTTCACTTTTAAT
Source organism: Silene latifolia (assembly GCF_048544455.1). Classification (NCBI taxonomy): domain Eukaryota; kingdom Viridiplantae; phylum Streptophyta; class Magnoliopsida; order Caryophyllales; family Caryophyllaceae; genus Silene; species Silene latifolia. Next base: position 391,709,854 of record NC_133538.1, read on the forward strand.
CTCAGCCACCCATTTTTTAATATCCAAGGGCTTGGATGAGGATTTAAGGACTCAACATAAAATGTAGGACTTACATGATCCTATATATATATATATATATATATATATATATATATATATATATATATATATATATATAGAATTAGGATCAAATGAGTCCACCTATCTTTTTTGAGTCCCGTGAGTCCCACTTATGTATCACACGCTCTACACAAAAATATCACGACTTTTTTTATGAGTTTTTTTTTTTTTTTTTTTTTTAATCGAAGCTGTGATATTGTTTAGTATAACCTCTGATATTGTATCTGAGTCTATGAGTCTAGTAAAAGAGTATCACAAGTTATACAAAACAATATCACAAACTTACAATAAACAATACCACCGGTTCTACTAAACAATATCACTATTATCTTATATAATATCACACCACTAAACTTAACTCCGCCTTTCACCATCTTCATTGTCAGTCATTTTATAGGTTTTGATAGTTTGAGATATGTTTGCCACTGTCTCCAGTTGACGCATTCTTAAGTCAATTTAGCCGTGAATACAAAAATTGTAAGAGAGCTTGTTGTCCTATAACCACATATTGTTGTCATTGGAGTAGAGGTGGTTATAGGATGTATTAATCGGGTTATATCAGTTCATATTTTCGGCTAACTTAAGTTCTTCTTTTTAAGAACTAAGAGACATGGAATAAGAAAGGAAGATAAAAAAAAGGTAACAAGGCAGGACAATATAGTAGTATAGTACTAAAGTACAGGGTTTGCTAAGGCGGAAGGAAAATTTGATCCTATCCCCAACTCATTTCCTTCCATCACTTTATATCAAATTGATCTCCAAACAAGAGAAGTAGGACTTTCCCTCATCATTCATCCAATTAATCTGTAACTAAGACATTACAGGAAATCTGAGAATAGCCCATATAGATACAAAAGCCGTTCTTTCAAAGACTAAATGCTCTTACCTCTTATCTCACTTTTCCACTTCCTACCGGATCACATCCAAATAAGCAAAAAGTAAATGTTGTTGTTCAATCATAAATAAATGTCGTACAAAAATATTTCATGTTGCCCAAATTATTAATGACGGAATTTCCACTTGTGGTCTATTGCATCAATAAATATCCATCTAAATTTGAAAGAGATAAATAAAGTACTTATTAAATTGTTGGTCAATAGGGGACTCCAAATTCGACGAGCATCTGAGATGGTCTCAAAAGGTAAGAACACTGAAATTGTTGCAACTTTAAAAGATTGAAGTGTTGTATACTTGCCTTTTGTTCCATCCCTACAGAACGACAAACAGACGACGATAAGAATTAAGGCTCTTACAGCAAGTTAAAACATATTGAAAAGCAATCAGACCAAAATTAACTAAAAAAATGGCTTCACACTTCGAATGCTCCACCTGCTCTACGTTTAAAGATTTAGTGAGTCTTGTATAAAACGGTCTCACATGTTAAACCAACCCCATTCATATGTGTATCTCTCATTTAATTATAAGTTTAATCGGTTTATTTATGAAGACTCGAAGCTTAGTTCGGTTCTTGTTTATGAACACTACTATATTGTTATTCAATTCGTGATATTCTTGTGTATAGCGTGTGATACGTAAAGTGATTCATGGGACTCAAAAATATAGGTGGATTTCACCTGATCTTGCTTCTATATATATATATATATATATATATATATATAAGCGAATCCTGATGAATCCACCTATATATTTGAGTCCATGAGTCCATAAAACAATATCACGCACTATACAAAACAATATCACGAATTTTTTTTTCAATTTTTTTTTCGAAATTTTTTTTTTCAAAATTTTTTTTTCGATTTTTTTTTTCGGAAAATTTTTTTTTTCAAATTTTTTTTTTCGAATTTTTTTTTTGCGAAAAAGTTTTTTTTTTTTTAAACCTGTGATATTGTTTAGTATAACGTGTGATATTGTATTACAAAACAATATCACGATTTTTTTTTCATTTTTTTTTCGAAAAAGTTTTTTTTTTTTTTTATGTAAGATGTGATATTGTTTAGTATAACGTGTGATATTGTATTACAAAACAATATCACGATTTTTTGTTTCAATTTTTTTTTTTGTTTCAAATTTTTTTTTTTTTATGTAAGCTGTGATATTGTTTAGTGTAACGTGTGATATTGTATTACAAAACAATATCACGACTTTTTTTTGGAATTTTTTTTTTCAATTTTTTTTTTGGTTTTTTTTTTTTTTTTTTTTTTGAATATAAGCTGTGATATTGTTTAATATAAAGTGTGATATTGTATCATGGACTCACGGACTCAAAAAGATAGGGTGGACTCATGTGATCCTAATTCTATATATATATATATAGATTTGGGATCCGGTGAGAACCAACAAGATAATGAGAACCATGAGAACCACTTATAATTGAACCAAACTTTGTAATTAACGCGGCCATCACCCAAACCCGTCCATCAAATTCATTTTGCGACTTTCCCTTTTCACTCATCTCCCTCTCTCTCTCTTCGCGAAAACCGTTCTAGATCTTTCCTCCATTTTCGAGCATCACAAATCTTCCGATCAACTTCCTCGTCCATCAAAATCTTCGACGCTTTTTCCAGCAACAGATCTTGGTAATTCAACGAGGTAAACTTTCGATATTCATGATTAATTTTAATCGAAATTAGGGTTTCTGTGTTCCTGTCTTTGCAATTTTTATGTCGCCTAAATTAGTTGAACTTAAGCCTTCATTAATATTTTATCTTCGGAATTATGAATTAAGTTTGTCAAATTAGGTACATTAGTTGAAATCATGATATTAGGAACTGATTTTGCGAAATTAGGGTTTCAGTGTTTCTGTGTTTGTACTTTTTACATTTGTCGACCATATTAGTTGAATTTACGCCTTCATTAATGTGTTACAGTCGGAATAATGAATTATGTTTGTTAAATTAGGGTTTTGGTGAATTCGATTGGGGAAACTTGGAATTGACAACGACTAAAGACTAATAATTCAATTGATAAACCATACCCGAAATTAGGGTTACGGTGTTTACGTGTTTTGTAATTACGCATAATCAAACCCCGATTCCCCATGTTGTTGATGTTTGTTCTTGATTTTCTCTTAAATTGTTTAAATCTCAAGCTCAAACAATGCATACTAAGTAAAGCTACTAACGTTAGTAACTATTCCACTGACTCAAGTAACTTTTTACATATTTTCTCCATTTACAAGTATTCCTTCTTTTCAATTCTGCATACAGAAACATTAAAAAATGGAAAATTGGTGCAAAGGTTGGGTAGTCAATCGCGAGGAAGTAGAACAAGAACTTTTTATCCAACATTATGTCAAAGAGAAAACTGAGTCTCTGCCTTACCTTGGTCAAGTTACCAAAGTGGAGTTCACTGATCGTCGCAATCAGTCAAGAAATGATGTCTTAACTGATCCAAATCTTGTGTTACAAATCTTCAATCACCTTGATAAATGCTCTGATAGGGCAAGCATGGCCAATGTCTGCTTATTGTGGGCTAAACTCTTTCTTTTCTTCCCGTATTCACCTGGTGTGCTGATAGCTTACCTGCAAACTTTGCGATTTAATGACATTAATGGCGTGAGGATAGTGCGTAGTCGTGGTAGACTAATTTCCAAAAGATACAAGTGTTTTATGACGGGTAATATGGCAGCCAAATTCATCATGCATGTTCTCCAACGAAGAAATGCTTTTCAGAACACACATCTCAATCCACTTAATGACAGTCAAATTAAGCAAGTTGATGAAATGTTACGGGATATGCCACCTTTGTTACATGAAGAAGCGAAATCAATAGCAACACCTTTACTAGCTCGTCGAAGGTTGTCTTATGTTGAAGTCGTTGATTTGACGTAGGTCTATCATAAGTTTGTAAGACTTTCTGGTCAACGAACTGTATTTGTACTTAGGCCACTTAGGGTATTGAACGTTAAGGTTTAAATGTTCCTTTTTGTCAGGCTTTACTAATAATTATGTAATTAGTTTTGGCATTTTGGATTGTAGAAGTTGTTATAAATGTTGGTTTGACATATATATATATCTATATATTTCATATTTTTCGTTTCACTTTCACAGCTTATATTCTTTCATTTCCCAATTTTACTTAGTTTTCATCTGTATTCATCAAGTAGTATTATGCTTTTCACCATTGTTTTGCAACATAATTAACTGTGAAATGCTTCAACCTACCTTCATTATAAACATGTGATTTGTACAATAGTTTGTCTTTCAACTGTCTTTACAATATCCCTCAAATGATTGATAGATATGGGGCGAAAGAGTGTTGCATCGAAGAAAAAGTTCTACTAAAAGGAGGACGGTCGACCAAAGATTATTTTCCAAAAAATCGAAAGTCATGCGACAACTAATTCTGTTGACCCAAGCAATTTGAGTAAGAAATTTAGTTCACTCTTGCACATTCATGAAAACAAAATTCCTTATCAGTACATGACGTAACGTTGCACACGCATGAAAGAAAAATATATGTACAGTAAACATATGTTTATTAAACAACTGTGTATGTGCATGACAATGTAGAGTATGTGCATGAACTAATCAACATTAACTTTGACAGCCTCGCGAAATGCAACCTCACCTTACAATGAGGAATAAGGGAAAGGGTTGAGGGTTGGATAAGGCGGATCCGCGGTAGCGGTCCGCCTAATCCAACCCTCAACCCTTTCCCGTCCCGTTTTAGGATACCCGACAACATATGTTTATTAAACAACCGTGTATGTGCATGACAATGTAGAGTATGTGCATTAAATAGTCTTCTACATGTATAAAAAATAAGGAAAAGGGTTGAGGGTTGGATTAGGCGGATCCGCGGTAGCGGTCCGCCTAATCCAACCATCAACCCTTTCCCGTCCCGTTTTAGGATACCCGGCCCCCTACTTTAAATCCCGTCCCCAAAAAAGGGTTCACTCATCCTCTCTAGGGTGTCTTTTGGTCTCGCGGCCGATAATGTGAGAAGGGAAAGGGTTGAGGGTTGGATTAGGCGGATCTGCGGTAGCGGTCCGCCTAATCCAACCCTCAACCCTTTCCCGTCCCGTTTTAGGATACCCGGCCCCTACTTTAAATCCCGTCCCCCAAAAAGGGTTCACTCATCCCCTCTAGGGTGTCTTTTGGTCTCGCGGCCGATAATGTGAGAAGGAAAGGGTTGAGGGTTGGATTAGGCGGATCCGCGGTAGCGGTCCGCCTAATCCAACCCTCAACCCTTTCCCGTCCCGTTTTAGGATACCCGGCCCCCTACTTTAAATCCCGTCCCCAAAAAAGGGTTCACTCATCCCCTCTAGGATGTCTTTTGGTCTCGCGGCCGATAATGTGAGAAGGGAAAGGGTTGAGGGTTGGATTAGGCGGATCCGCGGTCGCGGTCCGCCTAATCCAACCCTCAACCCTTTCCCGTCCCGTTTTAGGATACCCGGCCCCTACTTTAAATCCCGTCCCCAAAAAAGGGTTCACTCATCCCCTCTAGGGTGTCTTTTGGTCTCGCGACCGATAATGTGAGAAGGGAAAGGGTTGAGGGTTGGATTAGGCGGATCAGCGGTGGCGTCCGCCTAATCCAACCCTCAACCCTTTCCCGTCCCGTTTTAGGATACCCGCCCCCTACTTTAAATCCCGTCCCCAAAAAAGGGTTCACTCATCCCCTCTAGGATGTCTTTTGGTCTCGCGGCCGATAATGTGAGAAGGGAAAGGGTTGAGGGTTGGATTAGGCGGATCCGCGGTGCGGTCCGCCTAATCCAACCCTCAACCCTTTCCCCGTCCCGTTTTTAGGATACCCGGCCCCCTACTTTAAATCCCGTCCCCAAAAAAGGGTTCACTCATCCTCTCTAGGGTGTCTTTTGGTCTCGCGGCCGATAATGTGAGAAGGGAAAGGGTTGAGGGTTGGATTAGGCGGATCCGCGGTTGCGGTCCGCCTAATCCAACCCTCAACCCTTTCCCGTCCCGTTTAGGATACCCGGCCCCTACTTTAAATCCCGACCCCAAAAAATGGGTTCACTCATCCCCTCTAGGATGTCTTTTGGTCTCGCGGCCGATAATGTGAGAAGGGAAAGGGTTGAGGGTTGGATTAGGCGGATCCGCGGTAGCGGTCCGCCTAATCCAACCCTCAACCCTTTCCCGTCCCGTTTTAGGATACCCGGCCCCCTACTTTAAATCCCGTCCCAAAAAAGGGTTCACTCATCCCCTCTAGGGTGTCTTTTTGTCTCGCGGCCGATAATGTAAGAAGGGAAAGGGTTGAGGGTTGGATTAGGGGGATCCGCGGTAGCGGTCCGCCTAATCCAACCCTCAACCCTTTCCCGTCCCGTTTTAGGATACCCGACAACATATGTTTATTAAACAACCGTGTATGTGTATGACAATGTAGAGTATGTGCATTAAATAGTCTTCTACATGTATAAAAAATAAGGGAAAGGGTTGAGGGTTGGATTAGGCGGATCCGCGGTAGCGGTCCGCCTAATCCAACCCTCAACCCTTTCCCGTCCCGTTTTAGGATACCCGGCCCCCTACTTTAAATCCCGTCCCCAAAAAAGGGTTCACTCATCCCCTCTAGGGTGTCTTTTTGTTTCGCGGCCGATAATGTGAGAAGGGAAAGGGTTGAGGGTTGGATTAGGCGGATCCGCGGTAGCGGTCCGCCTAATCCAACCCTCAACCCTTTCCCGTCCCGTTTTAGGTTCCCTAGCCTTCTACATTTAATCCCGTCCCCAAACAAGTGTTCACTCGACCCCTCTACGGTGTCTTTATTAAAACAACCTTGTACATGAATGAAAAAACATAGTATGTGCATTAAATAGTCTTCTACATGTATGACAAAGCACTATATGTGCATCAAAATTTAACAGCTGTTGCTTTGTTATTTGATGCATTAATGCTAAAATTTGTCATTTAATTTGAAATGCTGAAACATTACTTCTCTAAAAAACTCTGTACATCACCTAATTAATGTTGTTTAACATTTGACGATGATGGGGATGTCTTCTCGAAAACATTTGACAACGAAGCTACTACAACAAAACAGTTGACAAGGAAGCTTCTAACCCAGAAACAGCTGACAAGGAAGCTACTAAAACAGAACCAGCTGTTCCACGTCGAGTGAGTCCTCGTACTAAAACACCAGTTGATGAGGATGTCTTACCGAAAGATGTTGAAGAACCATCTACCAAGAAAAGGAGAGTGTCCACTGTTACTGATAAGAAAGATGCTAGCAGCGTTGCTAGTAGGAAAGGAAGTCCACATAGGAAGTGTGGTAAAGATTATGATACGCTGGTAACTAGGATGAGTCCTTCTTTGATAATTAATTTTATCAAGTCGAACCCGTCTGAGAAGCAAGTTGAAGCTATTCGAGCATGGGTTTTGGAGAGTCATTAAAACTTCATCGGAAGAAATCCATGGCCATTTGGCTAGATGGATTGTGGAGTCTTTCAATCCATTCAGTTGTTCGTTGATGAATGGGGATTTGACTATCACGGATGAGGATGTCTACCTTGTCACGGGAATTCCTATGGGGCCATTAGATATTAATCCATTTGGGAGGTACTTGTAAAGAAGAGGGTTATTTAGAGGTCATCCTGAGATTTAAGGACCAATTTAGTACCACAGATATTACCAAGAAGGTTTTACTAGAGAAGATGATTGAGCGGCGGGATCTTGGAGATGATTTTAAGAGGAATTTTCTTGTATATATTACTTCATTACATTGATGGGGGTAGCTAGTGATTATCCCAGCACTCGTATATTAAGCTGCCTGTCCGATCTGTCTGATGTACCTAAATTTAATTGGTGCAAGTTTGCACGAGTCAACATGATTGAAAATGTCATTTCCTGGAAAAAGGCAGCAGCTAAAGACCCTGGTACGTTCTTTAAGGGACCAATTCTCATTTTCTGTCTTATCTACTTGGATAGAGTCGTTTTCAAGACAAGAACGGTCGTTCGATCTTTCCCTTTGTTAGCCAATTGTCCGATTTAACGACGTATCGAGAGAGGGTGAAGATGGAAAAACATGACGCAAATGGTTTTGGAGAGGGGCGTGTAGAAGATGATTTGTTTATAAACCACCCGTGTCTCGAAATCGACAAACGGGTTGATGATGCGATGACGACACGGAAAAAAAGGAAAATGTTGAGGGTCTTTGGAGTGATGACAAAGGGAAAGGGAAAGGTTGAGGATATCTTGAAGAAGGAGGTCCGTTGATAAGAAAACAACAGTTGTATCAAGTTTTTAGCGGGATCGCATTACTCTTCAGATTGTTATGGTGCATTCTCAAAGGCGATCATGCAAGCAAAGATTGTGGTTCCTCATATGGAAGTCATTGCAAAATGTCGACTTTGGCAGATTCGTTATTTGAAGGGTTTTCACTTTCGCAACAAAGTAAAGAAGAATCTGAGATGGAAGAAGAGGAAAGAAAGGATGAGGAGAAAGACGACCATGAATTGGAGGAAGATGAGAGAAACGATGAGGGTAAAGTGGAGGCTAAATTTGAGAAGGTCAAGGAGAAAGATGACCATGAAATGGAGGAAGAGGAGAGAAAGGACGAGAGTAAAGTGGAGGAGGGGAAGAAGTATGTGGATTATATGGACTCTGATGAGTTTTTCAACGATCCCAACATCTTGGCTGATTTAGAGGGGATTCTGAATAGTGCATATAACCGTGTTGGTGAGGCATTTAAAGAACACCAAGTTACGAAGGAAAAGATGGACAAGGAACTCATGGAGGGACCATCTTTCAGTCTCTTTCACGGTGAGGATGCGTTATATACATCTCAAGAGTTCCGCGGCTACGAGGTCAGTGATATGTGTGATGTTCCCCATGCGAGCACGTCAACTGCACCTGTCATTCCATCCCCTCCCCGTGCAACAATGTCAGCTACACCTTCAATCCCATCCCCTCCCCGTGGAAGCACTCCCGCTGAACCTTCTATTCATTCCCCTCCCCGTGCAAGCACAGCAGATGCACCTTCCAATCCATCCCCTGCATCACCAATAGTTATCTCGTCACAACTGTCATTGAATGAATCTCCAATTATGCCTTCTTCTCCGCTTGTAGAACTGTCCCCAACCGTCCCCTCCCAGACTCGGAAGTGTAAGAGGAAAGTTGAGTTACCTGACGTTTTTCGTTCACCTTTCTTCATACGAAATGTGAACGTGATGGATGCCTTGAGTCAGTCTGAAAAACTGATGGGTGACTATGCATTTGCCGCTGACTTAGATGAAGGGTATGTATTAGTCTATTAATTTTGCTTTTATTTTTTTCTTATTCGGTATATGTATTATATTTTCTTTCTATAACACTAAGGTTTTATTTTTGTGGCGAGGTTCTGTTTCACCGTGGCGACAAGATTCTTACACGATATGATATGAAGACCTTGCTATTTGGTGGTAGCGTTAACATCGACGTGATCAATGTGTGGTGTGATTATCTGAATAATGGAAACAGGTTAAGAGATCGTAGATCAATTTCCCGTATCTTTCTCACCGAAACAATCGATGTAAGTTTGATATTTAAATTTTGTTGGTCTCGGTTATCAACTTGTACCTTTTTATTCTCTAATACGGGTCACCTAATTGAAACAACAGATAGCCTCATTGGATATCAACTATAGAGACGTGAAATTGGTAAGTTGTTCAATATTTTAAAAGTTTTAAAAGTACATAATTAAATAATATACAAATCCAACTAACCATTGTTTGACAAGTTTTATTCCCTGTTGTTGCACCCAGCCCACTTCTTCATTGTTTTGATATTGATCATAACTTGTGTGAAGTTATACACCCGTGTGATCCAGGGTGTGTAGATTTTCATGTCAGTGTTCAATATGTGGTATGTTTTCACACCGTTTGGCAATAAGTATGTTAAATGTCTGATTTAATTCTTATATAGCGAACTTATTTGCTTGGCATTGTCTTCTGTCTAACAGAAGAAACAGTTAAGTGCAAAGCTTTCTTCCATGATTCCAAAGCTGCATGCTACATATTTTGTAGTAGCCAAAGAGTATGTTCCGAATAAAAGTTTCTCTGTCGAGCGTGATACTGGAATTTACATGATGCGACATATGGAGACGTACAATGGGAATAAGTGTCGGTATACTTTAAAGCTGCTCAAGGACGTAAGTCTCCATTATTTAAGTCAAATTTTTAGTTGGTGTTTCTATATTTCCTGACGCCAGAAGCCATCAACATGCATGTATTAGCTTTGTTCTTTCATGAATCAGCCTTGTATGTATATTAGATATGTAGGTATGTGTATTAGATATGTAGGTATGTGTATTAGATATGTAGGTATGTGTATTAGATATGTAGGTATGTGTATTAGATGTGTAGGCTCTGCGGTTGATTTTACTTTATATCATTGTTCAGAGAACTGATGTGAAGCGTTACATTGTGAGGGTTTGCAATGAAATTTTGACTTGGCAAGACAACATCGTGAAAGATCAAGTGACGTCTAAAGCAAAGGCTTACAAGAATGGTCATGTGTGATTCGGTGTCGTAAATCTATTACCAACAATGCTTCTCATTACTATATGATGACTCCTGGTTTATTAAAAGTGTGCTATGGTTATGTAATTGTTCTGTGTTTTCCCTTTTTCTCCCCAGGAATGAAGTTCCACGAGACTTGCCCTATACAGATGAACACTTGATGAATTTTATTAGGACAAATGTGGCAAATAAGGAGTAAGTTATCACTGACCATATAGCATCTTTTTGAGTTGTTTTTGTCCACTTTGCTGTTGTGTGTGCATCTAATTACAATATGTGCATTATTAGTGACATTGTTGTAGACACTCCATGGTTGCAAGTAACCCAAGAAGGAATGTCGACTTTGTTTGGAGGAAAATGGATCATGGATATGGTAATTGACCTTGTTGGTCTTCGTTTAACACTTGAAAGACCAAATCTTGTGTACTTTCCGACAATAATGAAGGTATTCATATTCATCCTTAGTAACCGCTAATGTTTCTACTTGAAATTACCAACATTTTTCACAAATTTTCTCAACTTTCAGGATGTTGTCGCTAAAAACAGTTTTCAAAGTCGAGACATTAAGCTTCAAACGATTGCCCAAAAGTCTAACCAAAGCTAAACTGGTAATTATCCCGTCACTTTTTAATTTTATTATATCGACGGAATTTACTACTTTGAAAGAACTTAATTAAGTTCTTGCCCAAGAAAGAACTTTATTAAATATCCTGTCTAACCTGTTTGTATATTATCCCGTCGAACTGGTAATTATCCGCTCACTTTTTCATTTCCGTATGGGCGTTTTTGCAGGCTTTCTTCCCTTACTGTGTTGACCGTGAACATTGGTTTGCTTGCGTGTCTGACTTTGTTAAAAAGACCAACTTTATACTTGACTCAAACTTGCCTAGGCGTCCTGACACAAGATGTAAATTTTTAGTTGAAACGGTATGATTATATCCGTATGCCTTAGGGGTTTGTTACCTCAATTTTGTGTTGGTTTTCCTTCGCTTTTATATTATTGTGTTTATCTTTTTTTGGTTTTTTGTAGTTATTTCCTGCTTTGGGGATTATTGCAAGAGACTTTCCAGGATACAAAAAGCTGTTGCAAATAAACAATTTTCCGTTTGTGACTGTGGATGTGCCTCGACAAAAGAATGGGTACCTTGTTTAAACTATACTCTACTCGTGATAAATATTTTCGATGGGATACACACCATTTTAAAGCGTTTAACAAATTTCCTTATTTGCAAAAGGTATTCTTGCGGAGTCTATTTGCTGAAGTTTCTAGAAAACTTGAGTTGTCAATCATTATGGTCCGACCAGACTTGTTACGAGGTAATGATGTCTAAACCAAGTTATATTAGTCAAATATTATTCGGCATATTTTATTGCAACACTTTCAATATTGTTGTCAAATATATATGCAGAATTTGGATGAATATGGTGAGAGTATGATTGTAGATCTTATCAGATGGGAGGAAAACAAGAGAACGGTAATAACAATATCTTCCGAATGCTTTATCTATTTTTGTTTCTATTATTTTCCAATCAGTTTTCAATATTGATGTCAAGTGACTTTAAATGTAACAATATTTCCCTACCTTTTTTTTGTAGGATTATACCTAGGTGTTTTTTTTGCAAGAATATGGTGAGAGTTTGTGTGCTTAGCAAATGGGAGTGGCAGAGAACCTTCTCATTGTCTTTTGTTGATTCTTTCATTTGGGCAGGCATTAGTTTGTAGGTGGACTAAATTTGTAGGTTGCAGATGTGTAGGTATTCCAAGTAACTTTTGCGTGTATGGAAGACCCTCCTACGTGTATGAGAAGGTATTGTATGTGTATGCAATACCTTTCTACGTGCATGTAATTTGTCGACTTTCGGGTCTGTTTAACGAGACTTGAGCGTGCCTGAGGAGGCGTTATATGTGAATGGAACAGCTTTTTAACTGTATGGGGCACAATTATGTCACTAGATTATGGCCTTTTTTAATGAGACTTGTAATGAGAATTACCCCATTTGTCAGGGTGTTGTTTTAAAATCCCAAAGTAACTTGCATATTTACATGCATGAGAAGGCGTTATATGTGTATGGAACAGCCTTCTACATGCATGAAAATTTTCAAAACAAAATTACTTGCATTATTTAGAGTTACCAATGTACTTTGAGCGTGACGTGCTGGGCCGTGCCTAAAATGCTGATAGGATTCGCCCGACTTCTTTAATAATCACTCACATTTAAGTTTCGAGACTTGAAATGAGAATTAAAATGGCCTTCTATATGCATGGAATAACCTTTTAGTTGCATGATATTTAACGACTTGTCATACACGATGATGATTCAACTAATCACATTTTATTGCTGGCATAAATTGGTCACATGTTTCAGCTTTCTAATTACCAAATTTGGAGAAACAATTATCACATGTGCATAAAATGACCTCATACATGCATAAAATGAGCTTGTATGTGCATGTCATAATTGCTCAGAGAAATACATGTTTTTAAATCTTAAATCGAATCACAATTTCATCTTCTCAAATATACAATTTAAGAATCCGGAAGCCTCCCGTTACATTTATTACAAAACAATTGTTGACTTCTCAAATGATGCTCAAAAATAATCCTAAAAACTTCAATGATGCTCAAAAATAATCCTAAAAACTTCAATGATGCTCAAAAACAAGTGTTGACTTCTCAAATGATGCTCAAAAATTCCGCTGCACAGTCCAATTCCTCGCAAAAAACTTCAATCTCACACATAAGAAAGCAAATGTCAACAAAGATAAAAATTAGAGGGAAACAAAAAGGGTAAAAGTAGAAAACTTGCGCTAATAAGAGACATCACTTACTCGACTATTTGTCAGTGATCCTTTGGTCGGTCACAATTCCTGCTATCGTGGTTCGCCATCTGCCCACAAGCCTTGCATCTTCTTAGTGGTTTCTTATTGACTTCCCCTGCTCTTTCTCTTTGTGAAATCATTCTTTTCCCCGAGCCTTTGTTTTTGCATTGTCTTGGCGGCAAAATTGTAATTTCGCTAGGCACGCTTGTACCCAAGAGCATTCCAATTTCCGCATTTTTGTCCCTTTTCTTTCCAATACTACTATTACCACCATCATCAGCGACACTACTTGTTGTTTCTGCAAGTACCCTTTCCTTGAACTCGCGTAAAATGGTTAGTAACTCATCACAATTAACAGGACTCTGTTCAACTAGTGAGACACAAGTGAACATTTCGACCACAATTCATCAGTTTGTTCTTTTGTGCATCGACGATCTGCAATCAGCAAGCAACGCCCATCAAATTGAATATTGGCTGGCAGGTTGCTAGTTTGCTCCACCTATTTAGTAGGTATTCGCTTGGAATTTTCTCAAAACCATAATCTTTAAGAACACAGAGAATATGTCGACAAAGTATTCCATGTCGTTCAAATTTCTTGCAATTGCATACTAGTTTCACTTCAGCTGTCTTATAACCCACCTTATAGTCTTTCTTTCTCTCACGATCCTTGACATCTATGTAGAGAATTGCATGATTCTTATCTTTTTGTTTGTCCCCAATGGCACATGTAAAGCATCTTTTTTATTTCCACTTTGAACTCCTCGAAAATTCTCGGAGTGTAGGTTTTTACTCACTGCATGCTTTTCCAGTCTAGAGGAGTAGCCAAGTCGGGAAACGAGTACTTAGATTGTGCAATCGCTTTTGATTGAGCCCATCGTTGTGTATCCATTGCACTCTCAAAGCGCATCCAAAATTCAACAAGGGTCAAATTTGGATTAGTGAAATTGCTAAAAAAATGATTTTCTGACTCGGACCTCGAGGTGGTTCTCATCAACCCTCCTAATAACAAGTCACGAAAGTAAGCTGGAATCCAAAAATGTCTAATGCCATACTTTTCCTGAAGCCACTCATTATCCGACAACCCATGAGCTTCCACAATGGATGTCCATCTTTCCTCAAATTCAGCAGGCTCCACATCTTCGCCCCAAACACATGAGTTTATCTCTTTCAAAAACTCAGTTTCTCTACATATAACAGGCCCTACCTTCTCTGGAAACTTCTTCAATATGTGCCACATGCAATATCTATGTTGCACTTTATCTTTAAAGACTTTCTTAAGTCCTCCTTCTATCCCCAAATCTTCGTCAGTTATTATACACACAGGATAACGACCCCCCATAGCTTCTAGGAATTTCGTAAATAACCAAGCAAATGACTCCTTGCTCTCATTAATAAGAAGCCCAGCCCCAAAGGTCACACATCTCTTATGATGATCCACCCCCGTGAAAGGGGCGAATATCATTCTATACTTATTTTTCCTAAAGGTAGTGTCAAAGGATGTCATATCCCCAAATAGCAAATAATTTTTAATACTAATAGGGTCAGCCCAGAAAACATGTGACAATCTACCTTTCTCATCTACCTCAAAGTCAAAATAAAAGGATGGACACATTCTTTTTATTTTCATAAAATGCTCAATAAGCATTTGAGCATCCCCTTCTGACAAGAACTTTTTGATATCCCTTGAAAAGTTTTTAAAGTCTTCCAATGAAGCACCCACATTCTGATAACCTCTGACATACTCCTTAAACATCCTATAGGTCATAACTGGACCTTTGTTAACCTTTGAGTTGTCAACTATCATTTTTTTGAACTATATTCAATTCTCTCGTTTGCGTCGGATGTACCATTGTTAATGGTGTAGGCGGCATATGATTATGCCCTTCAACAAAACCATAAATTTGGTATTGACCGTTAGCAATTCGTTTAAACTTAATCTTAGCAAGGCAACCTAGCCTAGTCCTTTGCCTACGGTGTTTTTTGCCTTTGGCTTCACATTCTCCAGCCTTATTACACAAACAAGTTTTATGTGTAGTGACACCCTGTTTATTCTTTTGTGAGCCTTTCCTAGTCACAAACCCACATTCTTTTGCATATGCTTCATAAAAGACAATACCGAGTTCAAGTGTATCAAAGACCATACCAATAACAGGCTTGAGATGGGTAGGACAACCAAAAATCCGATTCATGTTGCTTGAACCGGACGCCTCCTCCTCCTCCTCCTCCTCCTCCTCCTCTGCATCCTCTATTACCTCTGCCTCCTCTATTACTTCTGCCTCGTCTACTACGTTATCTGCAAATGTGATGAAATTAAAGTAGAGTTAGGATTTAGATTTACTGGATAACTCAAGTATACAACAAAGACGGTTATATAGAAACGAAGATCGATCATTTAGCACAAACAGTTCAAAGAATTATACCTTGTATGCGATTTCGGAACATCAATGTTAAGGGCGGATATTTACGATATGGATTGAGATGCAATAACTTCAACCATCTGTCCTTCATTTGTAATGTCATTTGTAATGACATTAGAAGAACTACGCGACCCCATTGAACTAAGAATGTCATTCTTTTAATAACGACGACTTAAAATTAAATTCTTGACAATAAAATCATATCAGGGAATTATTACTAAAACTAAATTTAGAATTTTTGATGCACATATCAATAATTTGATGCACGTAGCTAATAGTTTGACGATTGTAAAACCCGTCTAATTCATAAAACTGAGCCAACAATATCACGATTTCAACCAATTTACGCAATTTCTAATTTTAAAGAACCCTAATTTCTCAAATTACGAAACCCTAATTGCTCAAATTCAATAACTTTAATCGATTAAGTGAAAAATTACAAAAGATCAAATCAAACCGTAATTTTAATCGATTAATTGAAAAATTAGAAACAGATCAAACTATAAACCCTAATTTTAATCGATTAATTGAAAAATTACAAACAGATCAAACTATAAACCTAATTTGGCGCACATAGCAACAATTTGATACACGTAGCTAATAATTTGACGATTGTAAAACCCGTCTAATTCATAAAATCGAGCCAATAATATCACGATTTCAACCAATTTAAACAATTTCTCAAATTCTTGAACCTAATTTTCAAAATCAACAAATTAATCAAAGAACTTGAAATATTACCTTGAATAAAAAGGTTCCATTCATGAAGGACGCGTCGAATAAAGGCATTGTTGAAGAGATTGATGGATCAGTAGTTGAGGATCAATGGTGTTGTGAAGATGGTGATATTCGAGGAGAGAGAAAGAATGATGAGAGGGAACGAAAATAGGAGAAATGGCGGAGTTTAGAATGTTTAGGGGTAGTGATTTAGCGCGCGTCTGGTATTGTATTAGATTAAGGTGGTTCTCACGGTTCTCATTATATGTTTTATGTTGAGTCCATAAGTTCTAATATAAACCATTAGATCTTATAAAATGGATGGTTAAGATTAAAAGAGAAAAACACACTCCCTATGTATAATTAATTCCTTGTCTCCCATACCCCCAATTTCCCATACACTAATTTAATTAATTTCTTTTCATATATTTTTATTGTCCCTCTCATCAATTCATATTACAAAAATCTGATTTTTTTTTTATCAACTCACACTATTTCTCCTATTCTTCTCTCCCATTTTATCATCTTTACAATTTCCGCGTAAAACAAAAGCGGTTTCATAAAACCTCCGTATATCTTCATTCGGACTCCGATTAAGGCGAAACAAAAGCCTAACTTTATTATTTTTTCGAGGCCGTTGCAATGGTAATATTTTCATATCCTATTTAGTTTTCAAAATATCCAGTACTGCTCGGTTGTGCTCGAAATATTGTCGTTTGTGTATTTGTTTCTTGTGAAATTTTTGTTGAATTTTGTTAGAAATGTTGGTTATATATTTGGAATAATTTAATTGTGCAACTTAGTGTTTTTGGATAATGGGTGAGATTATTATAGTTCGAAATATAGTAGTTTGTATAATTATTTTTTTGTTGAATTATATCTACGTTTTTTAACTATAATAAATTAAAGTTTTTTTATGAAGATGGAGATGATGATGATGATGATGATGATGATGATGATGATGATGATGATGATAATGATGATGAAGATGATGATGATGATGATGATGATGATGATGATGATGATGATGATGATGATGAGTATTTGGCGGTATACATTGACGATGAAGATCTTGTTGAGTCTTTGGCGTAATAAATTGACGATGAAAATGTGAGATTTAGATTGATGGATGAAGAGATGAAGAAATCTTTATTTATTATATATATGTAATTTTAGTGATTTACGAGTATAACTCCAGTCTTCTACGAGTGTAAGTTTAGTCTTCTACGAATGTAACTTTAATACTTGATAGCGTGATTTTGAATATATTAATTTGAATTTATGTAGTTTTTTGACAAGTTTATGTAACTTTAATGTTATACGAGTATAACTTTAGTTCTTGATGGTGTAACTTTTGTCCTTTATGCGTAACTTTAATTTTTTCTAAGTGTAACTTTAGTTTTTTTATGAATGTAACTTTAGTATAATTTAATTAATGAGTAATTAATTATTTAGTTACAAGTAAAAAGGGTGTAACCTCAAATGAATATGGTGTAAATTCAATTAAGATATAGTGTTTTACGAGTGTAACTTTAGTCTTTTACGAGTGTAACTTTAATACTTAATAGTGTAATTTTATACTACAAATTGATTTTGTTGCATATTATTTTGAATATTGGTAATTTTAGCATAAGTTTATATTTTTGTAATTTATGAGTGTAACTTTAGTCTTTTACGAGTGTAACTTTAGCCTTTTACGGGTGTAACTTTAGTCTTTTATGAGCGTAACTTTCATGTATTTTAATTAGTGAGTAATTAATTATTTTGTTTCAAGTAAAAAAGATGTAACTTCAAGTGAATATGGTGTTACTTCAATTAAGATATAGTGTTTTACGAATGTAACTTTAATCCTTTATAGTATCATTTTATGTTGGAACTTCCGGAAAATTAGCAGTACTCAAAATTTAAAAACTCAATTGTATAAGAAAATATCACCACTGTGTTGGGCTCAAAAAAATAATAAATTTAGACTTTTGTTTCGCCTTAATCGGAGTCCGAATGAAGATTTACGGGGTATTTTAAAAACCCGCTTTTATTTTACGCGGGTATGAAATTTCGTTTTTACATCTTATATTTTGATATTTGAAATATAAATAAATCATATTAATTTAATAAATTAATTGATAAGAAAGAGAAAGTAATTGATTAGATAAATTGGGAATTGAATTTACTAGAGACAAAGCATTAATTGCATGTTTGTTGAGTGTTTTTTTTTGTTTTAATCTCAACCATTAATTTTGTATGATCAAATGGTAGAGATGAGGATTTAGGGACTCAACCAAATTTGTGGACTCATCTGAACCTATATATATATATATATATATATATATATATATATATATATATATATATATATATATATATATATATATATATATTTAGGATCCGGTGAGAACGATCACTCGGTGAGAACGGTGAGAACGGACTAATATACTACCCAATTATTAACCCACTTTGCCCGCTTATTATAACAACCAACACTATCCTACCATAAGTCCATAATCCTATCCCCAATTATTAAGCCACCACCGTCAACAAACATTCCGACCGGCCCACCACCCCAACCACCACCACGACAACCACCACCACCAGGACGTCGGTTAATGCGTGTCCACCATCACACGATCGTTCCCTTTGCGACAAAACTCCTCACATTCTCTTTCTCTTCTCCATCCCTACTCCGGTCACCGCCTTACTCACCCTAATTATCGCGGCTCTGATGCCGACGACGACCTTCATCCTCCTTGCTCTTTCCAGTAGCCGTCTGTATCCAACAACTTGCCAATCGTATATAATCGTGGTCACTCCCATTTTTGTTAGATCTACAAAAAGCAAGGTTCGTCACGGAGAAAAATCGATTCTTGGCTCACTTTGTGCATAATGCGCGACGTCGAGTGGGGTAACCGACAAGTTTGTGATTGTGAACTTGCGGTGGTGCGCGACATCCTCTTTTATACTCACTTCTAATCTAAATTCTGGTGGTTCGATTTGGTCACATCCTTGCGATGCCGACGAAGGTTGTCGAACTGGTTGAAGTGTCAACCAAGGACGTCGACTACCACCATCTCCAGACGAATCGAGGTCGGAATTCCTTGATTATGCTTGAGGTAGAGAAACGGTGGGTTGGAACGTATAGTCTGCGTGAGGTGGTGGCGGATGTCGGAGGTGCGGCTGCGATGCTCGTCGACGGTGGGAGGTCTTGGCTAGGAATTTGTCGACGGTGGTGGTGGTGCGATGGATGAAAATGGATTGAATTTGGTGATGGTGCAAGGTGATGAAGGCAGGGGAGTAATGGAGGTAGGAGTTTATGATGATGGTGATGTCGATGTGAAAATGGAGGAGCAGATGGTTTTGATGATGACGAAATGGAGATGATGATGGGAGTGGTATCTTTGTGAGTGATTGTTACGGAAATGGTGATGATGATGAATCAAGTTATTGATAATGGGATTATGGGAATTGGCTTAGATTAAGTGGAAATTTTAGTCATCATTTGAAATTGACGAAAGGCTTAGGCAACAGTGGGTTTGGATTTTTACAAAAGTATTGGTCAACATAACTTGATTTGTATAATTTGTTCATTATGACTCCACCCTCATTTCTTTACCATTTGACTCCGTCTCATTATTCCGTCTTATCTACAAATTACAAACAATAAAAGAATAATAACACTAATATTATTAAAACCGATTAATAATTAAATTAAATTGAGACGATTAATTATTATACATTAGTAAATAAAATGAGCTAATTTGTGGTGGTGGTGCGATGGTAGATATGGTGGTGGTTCGATTTTTGGAAATTAGGGTTGTAATTTGGTGATTTTAAATTGATTAGGATTTTCTTATTTGGGGTTGAGTTTTGTGTATAATTAAAGTGTATCTAGATCACAAATACGCGTATCTAGGATAATATTTTGTGTATATAGATAGTTCGTATTTTTTGTATCTTTATATGGGAGAAAATGTACCTGGAATGAAAAAAAGCGTATGTACATCGTTATAAAATGTATATAATTTTTGTAAAAAGTGTATCTGTACGGTAAAAAAGTGTATCTAGAATTACGTAAAAAAGTGTATCTATGATAGGTTAAAGTGTATCTAAGATTTTGTCATTAAAAAAAAGTAACTAACATATATTTGTATGTATGTAGGTCGTTCTCACCGAGTTAAAAGTGTATATGAGAATTTGGAAAAAAAGAAAGTGTATCTACATTCTTAAAATGCGTATATAGAATTTTAGTAAAAAGTGTACCTACTTTAGTTAAAAATGTATATGAGAATTGGTAAAAAAAAAAAAAAAAAAAAAAAAAAAAAAAAGTATCTACATTCTTAAAATGCGTATATAGAATTTTGGTAAAAAGTGTATCTACTTTAGTTAAAAGTGTATATGAGAATTGGTAAAAAAAAAAAAAAAAAAAATGTATCTACATTCTTAAAATGCGTATATAGAATTTTGGTAAAAAGTGTACCTACTTTAGTTAAAAGTGTATATGAGAATTGGTAAAAAAAAAAAAAAAAAAAAAAAAAAAAAAAAAAAAAGTGTATCTATATTCTTAAAATGCGTATATAGAATTTTGGTAAAAAGTGTATCTACTTTAGTTAAAAGTGTATATGAGATTTGGTAAAAAAAAAAAAAAAAAAAGTGCACCTTTTATATATATTCTAATGTATCTAGTGCGTTCTCACCGAATGATCGTTCTCACCGGATCCCACCTCTATATATATATATATATATATATATATATATATATATATATATATATATATATATATATATAGAGGTAAGATCTAATGAGTCCCTTACCTCATTTAAGTCCTTAAGTCCCTCTAAGGGTCATTGGATGGACTAAATGGAAGGTTGAGATGAATTTGATTAAAGGCCATTAAAAAGAAAAGGAAAAAAATGTGGATGGTTGGATTGAGATGGATGGTTGAGATTGAAAATTACCAAAAACAATTACCATTAATCAAATTTCTATACACTAATTAATTTTTCTTTCTCTCTCTAGCCCCTAATTAATCAGTTTTGAGTTTTAGATTTCAGAAGTGTAAATGTAATGTTGTATGAGTTTTACAAGTGTAAATGTGACGGAAATATAATTTTAACATTTTACAAGTGTAAATGTGATGTTTTACAAGTGTAAATGTAACATTTTAATAGTGTAAATTTGATTTTTGTGAAAAATTTTGAATTTATATAATTTTAACATTTTACAAGTGTAAATGTGATGTTTTACGAGTGTAAATGTAACATTTTAAGAGTGTAAATTTGATTTTTTTGTGACGGAAATTTTGAATTTATATAATTTTAACATTTTACAAGTGTAAATGTGAAGTTTTACGAGTGTAAATGTAACATTTTAAGAGTGTAAATTTGATTTTTTTGTGACGGAAATTTTGAATTTATATAATTTTAACATTTTACAAGTGTAAATGTGAAGTTTTACGAGTGTAAATGTAACATTTTTAGAGGTGTAAATTTGATTTTTTTGTGACGGAAATTTTGAATTTATATAATTTTAACATTTTACAAGTGTAAATGTGAAATTTTACGAGTGTAAATGTATCATTTTTAGAGTGTAAATTTGATTTTTTTGTGACGGAAATTTTGAATTTATATAATTTTAACATTTTACCTGTGTAAATGTGAAGTTTTACGAGTGTAAATGTAACATTTTAAGAGTGTAAATTTGAACTTTTTGTGACGGAAATTTTGAATTTACATAATTTTGACATTTTACAAGTGTAAATGTGATGTTTTACGAGTGTAAATGTAACATTTTAAGAGTGTAAATTTGATTTTTTTGTGACGGAAATTTTGAATTTACATAATTTTAACATTTTACAAGTGTAAATGTGATGTTTTACGGATTCCATTTTTAAAATAATGCTCAAAAATAAAGTATTTGTCGTTTTGGGTCGGTTTTGAAAATAATTGTCGAAATGGTGTCCACGTAGACTCGGGATTGCGGAACCTGAAATTTGGGATAAACACGCCATAGGGAGTGGCGTGTTTATAGTTATTATGAAAGTGTACTTATTGGAAAGTAAATGTAAGGAAACACGCCAATACGAATGGCGTGTCTTACTAAATAAACACGCCACTTCTCCTGGCGGGTCTTGCTAAATAAACACGCACTCCAAATCAGCATCTCATCACCATTACCAAATCATCTTCAACACCCACATTAATGGCTTATCATCTCCGTCACACCCCAGCCACCATGGTTCGCTTCAATCGAGTCATTATGGCTCGGACTAAGCCACAACCAATGAACCACAAACACCGCCATCTCTCCCCTTGCTCCGCTACTTAAAATCGAAACTCGACCCCGCCTCAATTCCGATTTACGATTAGCCCAGATTCAACCTTCAATCAATCCCGTCGGAATCGGAATCGAGTTAATTAGCATCACCATAGCTGCTCAATTCAACAACCAGCCCGACCCCGCTGTCGCTCACCTCGGTCCAACACCATCGAAACGAAGTTAGAGCAACGAACCACCTCCGCATCTCCAACGAACCGGATAACCACCACCTGCACTGCCGCATACAACCCGAAACGCCGGGTTCGTGTCACATCGTACCACTGCCGCTTAAGTTGTGTGAGGTAAGGAGGAAGCATGGTTGATTGGCATAAATGTTACGATGACGTGGTACTTTTCAATTGACAATTTTTAATCCATGAGCCACGCCACTATCAATGGCGTGTCTCCTCAAGTATACCCGCCGTTCCGTGTGGCGTGTTTGG
This sequence comes from Silene latifolia, assembly GCF_048544455.1. Taxonomy (NCBI): domain Eukaryota; kingdom Viridiplantae; phylum Streptophyta; class Magnoliopsida; order Caryophyllales; family Caryophyllaceae; genus Silene; species Silene latifolia. Next base: position 391,733,048 of record NC_133538.1, read on the forward strand.
CTTCCTAGTTTATTTCGCTACTGACCTTCTTGGTAACTATAAACACGCCACTCCCTATGGCGTGTTTATCCTAATTTTCAGGTTCCGCAATCCCGAGTCTACGTGGACACCATTTCGACAATTATTTTCAAAACCGACTCAAAACGACAAATATTTTATTTTTGAACATTATTTCAAAAATGGACTCTGTTTTACGAGTGTAAATGTAACATTTTAAGAGTGTAAATTTGATTTTTTTTAACGGAAATTTTGAATTTATATAATTTTAACATTTTACAAGTGTAAATGTGATGTTTTACGAGTGTAAATGTAATGTTTTAAGAGTGTAAATGTAGTGTTTTAAGAGTAAATTGGTCCTTTGAGTGTAACTTTGGTCCTTTATAAGTGTCACTTTTGTCTTTTAAGAGTAAAACTTTAGTCCGACTACCAAAAAACACCACCACCGTCGTCCTCCACCACCAACTCATATCCACAAAAAATATGAGTGCAAATCTATATAATTTTAACGAGTGTAAATGTAAAGATATACGAGTGTAAATGTAAAAAATATGAGTGTAAATGTAAAGAAATACGAGTGTAAATGTAAAGAAATAAGGGTGTAAATCTGAAAAATGCGTGTAAATGTAAAGAAATAGGAGTGTAAATGTAAAGAAATACGAGTGTAAATGTAAAGAAATACGAGTGTAAATCTGAGAAATGCGTGTAAATGTAAAGTAATATAAGTGTAGATGTAAAGAAATACGAGTGTAAATCTGAAAAATGAGTGTAAATGTAAAGAAATACGAGTGTAAATGTAAAGAAATACGAGTGTAAATCTGAAAAATGAGTGTAAATGTAAAGAAATATGAGTGTAAATGTAAAGGAATACGAGTGTAAATGTAAAGAAATATGAGTATAATAAATATATTTATTAGATCTATGAATAAAAATCATGATAATACCATTTTTTTTCAAAAATCTACTATAAATTTATGAGAAACAGATCTTGAAAACACAAAGTATCTATTTTATAGATCTAAAAATAAAAATAGATCTAAGAATTTAAAATACGCTTTTCGAGTGTATCTAGTTTGTAAATTTAATAAGAATAAAATAAAAGTATCTTAAAAATATATTTAATAGAGTAAAAGTGTAGATCTGAAAAAAAAAATAAAAAAAAAAAACTCAAAAAAAAAAACCATCGGAAACCATCATAATAGTGTGTAATCAAATCTGAAAAAAAAAATCTAAAAAAAAAACGAGAAAGAGAAAAATTTAAGAAAGCAAGACTAAACAAATACAGCCAACAAGAAGTCAACAACCCCACACCTTTGTCTTTTTAAAATACAGCTAACAATAACCCCACTACAATTGAAAATTGAAAAAGCACATAAACAACCCCACTACATAAACAAACTGGAAACAAGCACATAAACAATTGAAAAAGGACATCTAGCTAACAACCACCGCACACCTTCAACAAACCACCATAAGCAAAGAAAATCTAGCTTTTTTTTTTAAATCTCACGTTTTTTTAGATGTGATGGCCGCATTTTGGGTGGTGGGGGTGGTTTATGCGAGAAAGGAGGGGAGTCGAGGTCGTGTGGTGTGGTGTTTGTATGGTGAGGAGGTGGTGGTGGTGGTGGAAGCGGGATGTGGTCGTGTGGTGTGGTGTTTGTCTGTTTTTTTTTTGTTCGTGATGGTGATGGTGCGCGTGGTGGTGGCGGGGCTGTGGGTTGTTGGTGATAGTGATGGTGGTGGGTGTCGTGGGTGGGGTCATGTATTTTTTTTGTTGTTGGTGGTGGGTGTGGCGGCGGGGCTGGGGGTATGGTGGTGGTTCTTGTTGACGGTGGTGTTGGAGAAGACGTAGGGTGTGTTGGTGGTGTTGTTGTGGTGGTTGAGTGTGGGCCGTGGTGGTCGAGTAGGGGAAATGGGGGGGGAAATAATTGAGTTTTGAATTATTTGGGTTTTGAAATATTTGGGTGAGATTTTTTATTTGTTTGGATTTTGAGTTATTTGGGTTTTTAGAGAGATGAGAGTAATGAAATTTGTGAGATGAGAGAGAAGTTGATGTGAAAATAATTGATATATAGTGAATTAATTTTTAATTAGGTTGATTAGTGAGGTAGAGAGATAGTGAGTCTTAAATTAGCATTAATCACTAATTTTAGCCTTAATCCCCCACTTTTCCCCTTCAATCTCACCATCTTCATCCCATCTTTTTCAAGGTCCTAAGAGACTTGGACTCAAGGCTTTTAGTGGACTCACTTGATCCTTACTTTCTATATATATATATATATATATATATATATATATATATATATATATATATATATATATATATATATATATCGATCTCGTGAGTTTGGTTCTTACAATGAGTTGTGAGTTTGGAAAATCCCAAATTATTAGATCAAAAGAAACCAAGGGCTAAGATTAAATCTAAAAACAGAACAAATAAAGTCAGCAATAAAACATACAGTACTTCTTCGGTGAAAACTAATGGCCATGAAAATTGTACATTCATCCTGTCTCTACATCCCAAAAAAAAAAAAACACAAATTTGTGTGAATACCCGATTGATACACAAAAATACCTAGATTTTCATCCAAATTAAAAAAAATTACAGCTGAAATGATATCTTTTGGATTCCATGAATTCTACCATCAAATTCAACAGATCTGCAGGGCGACGACTTTTTATTATACTTTCATTCAATCGTTCTCTTCAGAAATCACCAACACCATCGTTTAATCGGGTCAACCCGATTTGACTTAAGTAAATGCAAATTGCTGCTACTTCTCAGACATCCGACAATTGAAGATGGTGCTCGGTGGTCGTTGGATCTGTGCTCGAACTTGAAGAAGGGAGGAGAGTAGTGACCGTGAAGCTCGGCGTTACTTCTGGTGAACTGCTGCGGTGGTCCTAGCTCGGTAATCAGAGGTGAGTAAATTTAGGGGACGCGTTGATGTTTCTGTTCATGCCAAGCACTCGCAACAGTTGGTGCATATGGTGGAGCTGCTTCTGAATTTGGTTCGGTTATGGTGAGTTTGTGCACGATATCCGTTGATTTCCCTTAATCCTTAGGTGTAAATTTTTGGATTTTAATTGGGTTAAAATTCCCTTGTCCGACATGATTTGCACAGTAGATCAGTTTAGGATGGTTTTGCTTTTCTTGATTCCCGAGGAGCTCCAGTCACTCACTTGAAGGTATCATACTTTTGCAAATAAGTATCATATTTTGATTTTATGGTTCTCCAGATTACGTCTTTTGGAATGAGCTTCAACCTTTCCATTAATCTGATATTTTTTGCATGCAGAGTGAAAGAGTACCTGTAAAAGAGTAAAAGAGTATGATTATGATCAAAAGCAGCTGCCAAATGTGCAGTCCGATGCCGCTGTTGGTTGTGGTGCGAGTTGGCAGGTTAGTTGACGGGTTTCGAAATCGAAACAAAGGCCAAGCAATGAATGGCAATGGTGGCTTCTCCTAGGACAGGATGGTTTCCTCCATGGCGACCAAACTTCATTTTGTAGGTTTTACCACCCAAGGCCTGTCCAAGTAACTGGTGGCCCATGCATATTCCAAAAATGGGAACCTGTCCCAGCAATGCTTTCACTGATTCAACAGCATATGGAACTGCTGAGGGATCTCCAGGACCGTTGCTGAAGAGAATAACATCTGGTTTCATTTTCAAAACCTCAGATGCTGGCCATGTTGAAGGGACAACTGTGATGTTACATCCATACGATGCCAAGCGTCTCAAAATGTTTTGCTTGACCACAAAATCATAAGCAACGACCTTTGTGTTTAGCATATCACAAAGAGAAATCAAATTAAAATAGAAACCTTACAGTTCATTAGATTTGAAAGTAAGATATCGGGTATAGAAATGTACATTGAAAGATTCTCCATGTCGACATCTATATTAAACTCCCAGTTATCATCTGTTTTATCAACCCACTGATAAGGAGCCTGGCATGTTACACCACTTATCAAATCAACTCCTGCACAAAGGAAAACCGAAATTCAGGTTTACATCATCTAATTCTCTCTCTCTATAATCACAACAGGCAGCAAGCTCACCAACTATGTCCCAAGAACGAGCCGTTTCTAAGAGCTGCTCATCGGATTTTGATTTTTCTGCACTCAATACACCAATAAGGCTCCCATCTTCCCGCAGTCTACGAGTGATAGCTGATAGCTCGAGTATCAACATCATCTATTTCATAACCCAAAATAATCAAAAGTGAGTCAGCAACTTGAATATGCAAACCAAATAAAATGGCATTCTAAGAAACCATGTGACACCAAAAAAAAGGATTCAAGACCAAATTGTTTTCTTGAATTCCATGAAAATGACATTACTTAGTAATAAACTATTGTATCAACCAATAATGGCCCATAACATTTGTGGGAATTCAATTTTCTAAGAAACCGTAATATTTGTGGGAATTCAATTTTCTGATTTTTGTGAATTCATGTCACATTCTACTTATGTTCTCGTATTTGGATATTATAGTAGTAATAATTTCTTACTTTCATGTATTTGGGTAACAATTTGGTCAAAGAATCTCTTGTTTAACTTCATAATTTCACCAGCTTTGGGTAGTTTTATTCAGCGGGGTAACCAAGCAAAGTAATCAACGATTTCAATCCCTCTTGTTTCATTCGACTTTGCTTTATTTTCGATCCGACTCCTACAAAAAACAAATTACACTACAAGAATAATTCACAATAACACTACAATAACATTAGAATAACACCGGACCGAAACACAATAACATTAGAATAACAACACAATAACACTAGAATAACACCGGAGTAACTCACAATTACACCAAAATAACACCAGAGTAACAATGCAATAACACCAGAATAACACCAGAGTAACAACGCAATAACTGTGGAATAACAAGTGGTTGCACATAAAAAAATTAAATAAAAGTGTAAGAGTAATACTGGAACTTACTTTGATTTTTTTTCACTACTTTATTCAAATGTTAAAAGTGTAAGAGTAATCCCGTTATTCTAGGATTTGTTCAAGGGTATGTATGCATATTGATTATTAGCTTTGTACTTTAATAATGCAAGTGAAAAAGCAGCACCGCCGGTTAGCCAAGAAAAGATGAATAGAGTAACATCATAATAACAGTAGGGTAATACCACAATAACAGCACAATAACACGGAGGAATAATTAAATTAAAATGAGTTAATGGTAATGAATTGGATAACAAATACAAGAGATGGATTACACCACAATAATAGAGTAACACCACAATAACACAAGAATAACATTACAATAACAGCACAATAACACGGGAAAAAAAGAGTAAAAAAAAGCAAAGTAGTAAAAAAAATCAAAGTACACCGAAATAACATCACAATAACACCAGAATAACAATGCCACCAGAATAACAGCACAATAACACGTGGTAAAAAAAAAGAGAAAAAAAATCAAAGTCGTAAAAAAATCAAAGTAAAAAAAAGCACTATAACACCAGAATAATAGCACAATAACATGTGGTAAAAAAAGAGTAAAAAATCAAAGTCGTAAAAAAAATCAAAGTGGCACCGGAATAACATCACAATAACACCAGAATAACAGCACAATAACATGCGGTAAAAATAAGAGTAAAAAAATCAAAGTAGTAAAAAAAATCAAAATGACACCGGAATAACATCACAATAACACGTAGTAAAAAAAAGAGAAAAAAAATCAAAGTAGTTAAAAAAATCAAAGTGACACCGGAATAACATCAGAATAACAGTAGAATAACAGCACAATAACACAGGATAAAAAAAAAAGAAAAAGACAAATCAAAGTCGTAAAAAAAATCAAAGTGGCACCGGAATAACATCACAATAACACCAGAATAACAGCACAATAACATGCGGAAAAAATAAGAGTAAAAAATCAAAGTAGTAAAAAAAATCAAAATAGTAAAAAAATCAAAGTGACACCGGAATAACATCACAATAACAACAGAATAACAGTAGAATAACAGCACAATAACACGTGGTAAAAAAAAGAAAAAAAATCAAAGCCGTAAAAAAAGTCAAAGTGACAGCAGAATAACATCACAATAACAACGGAATAACAATAACAACACAATAAAAAAAAGAGAAAAAAAATCAAAGTCGTAAAAAAAATCAAAGTAAAAAAAAAGCATAATAACACTAGGCAAAAAAAATAAGGGTAAAAAAAATTTCAAGTAAAAAAAAATCTCGTACAAAAAGAAAAAGAAAAAAAGGTAACATAATGAGAAAACTAGAGAAAAACATAAGAGAAAAAAAATCAAAGTTGCAAAAAAAAAAAGCATAATAACACGAGACAAAAAAAATAAGAGTAAAAAAAATTTCAAGTAAAAAAAAATCTGGTACAAAAAGAAAAAGAAAAAAAAGGTAACATAATGAGAAAATTAGAGAAAAACATAAGAGAAAAAAAAAATCAAAGTTGTAAAAAAAAGTATAATAACACGAGGTAAAAAAAAGGAGATAAAAAAATTAAAGTAAAAAAAAAAAGTAGCACTAGAAAAAAGAGAAAATAATGACAGTGGTTTTATATGACATGTAAGATTAGATCTTGGCCATTCATCTCTAATATAATCTAGTGGTTGAGATTTCATCAAAGCACAAACTCACAACTCACCATAAGAAACCAAACTCACAAGATCCTATCTCTATATACATATATATATATATATATATATATATATATATATACATATATATATATATATATACATATATATACATATATATATATTGATTAATCCTAATAATTAATCTTGATCATTCATCACAGAAATGTATTTACCCCACTTTCAAAATATGGACATGACACGTAAACGCGACATGAACCCGACACGAAACTAATGAGTTAGGGTTAAGACTTCATGATCCATTTTTATGTAAGTAGATCGATACGAACACGATTGTAAATTTAAATGGGTCGGGTATGGGTTTAAAGATTTGTAACCTGTTTATTATTATTATTATTATTATTATTATTATTATTATTATCCCAATTGATCAATTTTTGAGCAGTACACATTAGATAGGGGTTAACTATTAAAAAAAGGGTTTTTAGGTGGGGTACTTAACTTTTAGCATCGCCGACATAAAAACACCTAGTTATTTATGTTTTTGGTTTAATTGTACTCTTGTTCAATCTCACGTTATGAAAAACATAAATAAAAAAATCATTTTTAAGTTATAATTAAGCTTCTATAAATTCGCTTCATAAACGTTAAACCCTATAATTCAGTTAAGTTCAACAAAATTAAGCCCAAAAGAACAGAGCCTAAGACATCTTTGATGACCCAAAAAACATTTTGAAACATCACGCCAAACACATACTTAAAAATAGGGTTGTAAATTATCTGAGCTCGTTCGTAAAGCACTTGGAATCAGCTCGGTCAAAACTCGACTCGAAATCGATCAAAAATGATTCCGAGCCGATTTCAAGCCAGGTGGACCAAATCCAAGTCCGAAGTTAGTAGAGCTCAGAACGGAAGCTCGTTTAGGCACGTTTAATTTTTTATTATTGTTTAATTATGACATTTTACAATTGTTTTAATTCTTAATAAAATGTTATTCTAACATTTATAATTACATTTTTATTCTATTTGATAAGTATTTTATATTTACATTTATAATTATATTTATAATTATATTTTTCAATTATATTATTGTTTACCTTGACTTTGTATTACATTTCGCTCTCCCTTTTGTTTTTCATTTTTCCCTTTTCTATTCACATTTTGAGGTGTGCGTTCACCCATGGACGGTTCTAAAGGATGATTCATGTCAGTCGACCTCAAATGATTTTGGGATTAAGGCTCTGTTGTTGTTGTTGTTGTTGTTGTTGTTGTTGTTGTTGTTGTTGTTGTTGTTGTTGTTGTAGATGTATTTTTAATATGATTTAAACGTTAAATAAAGTAATAATATAATGATTTAACCGAGCTCAATTAAGCTCGGAAATTTTCGAGCCGGTTGCGAGCTCGTGCACAAATTTTTGAATCCATTCCAAATTTTCGAGCGGATTCCAAATCCAACAGAGCTCATGCTCAAATCGGTTTGATTACACTCGCTTACATTACTTACACAGTTAGACCCCATATGAAAAAGGAAAAATTTGTAATCCTATCTATGGGTGGTCTTCTCATAATAATCCGAAATTTATTTAATCTCATAATAAGCTCTACTATTAACCCCTCTTTCTGATATTGTACTCGAGTGACCGTCCACCTGCAAACAAGGTCATATTCTTTTTTCTTTTCCTATGATAATTTTTTATTGTTTGGTTATTTCTTTTCCTATGATAATGGTAATACACCAAATGAACTTTATGCAAAGTTGCTCAAATACTTGTTAAGCAATATGGTGATTATAAGACAAGTTTTTTTTTGGTAACATGTGAGCTTTATATTATATCAATCATCAAAACGGTTACAAATCAGTTTTCATTACATCTTTGAATACTCATGGCTATAACATACATCAAGGACTAATATTAATCAACCTAAGCCAATCACGATCTCTCAACTGAGCAGCATTGCCCATCTTCTGCACAATTCTTACCCTCATTTGCTGCACAATCCCATTGATAATCTTCACAGGAATTCTGACTTTAAACTCCAAACGACAGACATTCCTCTCATGCCAAACTGCATACCAATATGCCATCTTCACCATTCCGCATACCTTCTTCTGCAGCTTCGAGTAACTAGCATAGGGACCAATAATATGTAATAGAAGCCAATTATCTAGCCCTGCAATAATATTAGAACTGAAAGAACAATCAGCAAACAGATGTGCAACAGATTCCTCATATTACTCACAAAGGACACATCTATTAGTCATACTCAGACCAATTTGATACATCTTCACTCTAGTGTTTAAAGCCTGTCTCTGAATCAACCAACCAATCACTGATTGTTTAGGAATAACCCAATTATCCCACGCCTCTTTATACCAATAGACAGGGGGGTGTGAACCCTGAATCCATTGATAACCCGCACCCACAGAGTACCCACCAGGTGAGGCAACCCACTGAGTACCCTGGAAACAAGCAGCTAACATATCCCTTACTTTGCAAATATTTCTCCAGTCCAATTGGAATCTAGAGAAGGCTGATAATCATCCCAATTGGCACCTTTCAAATAGACATGGTCAATCCACAACACCCATAGTCTATCTGCTTGAGTGTATATCCTGTTCATTAGTTTGCCCATACTTGCCACATTCCACACCCCAGCTTCCTTGATACCCAGACCCCCTTCCTTCTTAATACAGCAAACATTGTGCCATGCCACCAAAGGGGATCTGCTATACTCAGATTCCCCACTCCATAGAAAATTTCTACAGATTGCCTCAATCCTCTTGACCACTCCTTTTGGGATTATTAAAATAGATGCCCAATAAATTATGCAATGTATTGAGCACAACATTGATAAGAATGATCCTACCAACATAACTCAATTTCTTTTCCCGTATCCCCCTTGATACGTGCATTTTATATAGACTTATTGTACCATATTTGCACGCATCTCTATGCATATTTAGTAGTGTTTAGCTACAAATGTCCCTCGAATAGTCTACTTTGGTTTCTCTTGTCTTATTTGCAGGAATGAAGCAAAGAGAAGTGGAATCAAGCTTAATACATGTCCCTATACATGCATTTAGGAGATGAGTTGAGTCGGAGCTTGGAGACTACTATTTTGAGATGCGGATAGAAGTAAAGAAGCTAGGCGAGCAAAGGAAGAGCTTTATATCACTAGTGCCTAATTTGAAGAGCCATATCTCGAGTTCTATAACTGATTTTCAAGAGATTCCAATTGGAGATGAAATATTGTGTTGTTAGCTTTCTAACGCCACCAAAAACGCTCTGTTTGTCCAAGTAACGAACAAATGACGGCCATTTGAAGTTCAGTGCGCGAAGTAGGAATTGTGCGCTAGAAAGTACTCGATCGAGTACTATCTTGTTCGATCGAGCACCTATTGTCTTCGATCGAATGGCCTCTATTTGATAGTGTTCGATGGAGTGCCTAAAGTCCTCGATCGGGAGGTTTTGCTAGAAGTTACTTGATAGAGGAGTTTTAAAGTACTCGAGTACTTTTCTATCTGCCGCAGGGTTTTAATATCGTATTAGGTTAATAATTATATTTCCTATAAATAGGAGAGAGTTAATTAGGTTTGGGACATCCTTCATTCGGTGCTTTTCACTCTTAATACTCAATAGACATCTCTTGGTTCGACGTTGTTCATTTTGCCGGATCTAATTCTTTGTAATCTTTCTTTACTCCCTTTATTTAATTTCAATACTTTTTGCATCTCATCTTTATATCATGTTTATTATTGTTTTCCTCTTTGTTATCGTTTTACTTATTATCATTATGCATAGCTAATTTCTTGAATGCGAGGATTAGGGGAACTATGGTAGTATAACAATGATGCGATAGTTGGTTTAGGAGATTTATTGTGAGAATTGTTTCATTAACAATATAACTATAATCGTTTAGTTGAATGCATGCAACTGAATTAGTTAATCTGGTTAAGTTCAGACCTAGATCGGAAGATTGAAATAAATAGACCTGTTATGAGCAATAGACTACACTAGTGAGGGTGGAAGCTAAGCTAGTTGTATTTTAGGGCGGATAGCGGACCGGAAGGACCTTTCCCTTACCCTTCTCACATTAAATCGACTGACCCGCCTTTAGCTGATTTGTGTAATACCATGATAACCCGACATCCTGGCATCTCTCTTTCTCTCTCTCTCTCTCTCTCTCTCTCTACCCTTGCTTTTATTAGTTTAGTTCAAATACTTAAACCCATATCTTGTGACCTCAGACGGACTGAATTAATAAGTAGATAGTGACCGCCTCCCTGTGGAGATTGACCCTACTTCCACTAGCTTCTATTAGTTGTTTTAGGTATTTATTTTTGGTCCTAAACGACAAGTATCACCCTTAATCTTTGCTTAAATGGTAGATTCCTTCAGAAAACACTGAAATCTAGATTATGTCTTGCTTCAAACTATCAGCCACTCCATTAAAAAAAACCTCAGACCTTCTGAAGCAGCAGAAAAAGTGGATAAGACTCCGAGAACAAGCATAATAGATCTGACACCCCCCTTACAAAACATAAGTAGGTCATCAGTAAAAAGCAGATGAGTCAACTTCAAACTCTTACATAAAGGGTGAAACCTAAAATGCCATTTGGTAATTGCATACTCTATTACTCTAGATAAGTACTCCATACAGATAAAAAGAAGAGAGGGGAAATAAGGTCTCCTTGCCTCAAGCCCCTCCTTCCTCTGAAATATCCAAAGTGAGCCCCATTAAGATTAAGAGTGTATGAAGTTGTAGAGATACATGTCATGAGCATCATTCTAAATTTCTTAAGGAATTAAAGAGCCCCCCAGCATCTGATCAACAAAAGACCACTCTATTGAATCATAAGCCTTCTGCAAATCAAGCTTAAACATACATTTAGGAGAAGCCATACCCCTACTATACATCCTAATCAAATCTTGGCAGATTAAGATGTTCTCAAGAATGCTCCTACCTTTGACAAAAGCCCCTTGACTCCTACTGATAATATCAGGTAAAATCAAAGCCAATCTAGTGCACATGATTTTAGAAATAGCTTTATAAATAACATTGCAACATGAAATAGGCCTGAAATGTTTCACACTAGTAGCCCTAACTATTTTTGGGATTAAGGTAATAACACTGCATTTATCTAAGTAAGAAACTGGCCAGTATCAAAGAAACTCAGGATAGCACCACATACCTCATCTCCCACCACATCCCAAGCATCTCTATAAAATTGGCTAGAATAGCCATCTGGTCCAGGAGATTTTCCTTTTGGAATGCTAAAAAGACTTTGCTACAAAATAAGCCAAATAAACCGGTTAAAAAAGGCCTTAGAAACCGGTTTATAACAGGTCTCTAGCTCATAGGTGTCTTAGCTTAAAGAGACCGGTTATTAAACCGGTCTCTTTGATTTTGTGAAAGAAACCAGTTGTGTACAGAAACCGGTCTCTTTGATTATTTAAAAGAGACCAGTTGTGTGCATAAACCGGTCTTTTTGCTTGTTTCAAAGAGACCGGTTATTCACCATAACCAGTTTCTTTGATCTTATCTTTGAAACCTGTGATTGACTAAAACCGGTTTCTTAGGTTTTTCTATAAAACAAAAAAAAATACGATCAATAAATTAAGACCTAGATAAATTTAATCAAAAAATAAAATTATATTACATCGTCACCATAAACATATAATATCAGTCAGTTTTATTATAACTTTCTAAAATATGGTACAAAATTCATATAAATCACAATTATTAAAAGGAATAAATCTAACAAAATAATAAGTGTATGAGTTAAACCTTGTCAAAAAAATCATCTAATCTGTACCCAACTCAGAGTCTTCAAATGAGTCGTCGCTGGCCTCAATGTTGCACGGAGAAAAAACAAGCAGTAATATATTGACTTATTAACTGGGATTCATCAAAGGAGTCATCGCTGGCCTCGCCACGGTGCTGTTAGTGCTATACAATGAACAAGCTGTACTATGTTAATAATTAATACTGGATGTTTCCATGTAACATATAGTGAGAATTGTTTCTATGTAACATATAGTGAACATACACATGTTATTGCTTTTAATTTTGAAAGAAAAAGGATGCAAAGCACCTTACGTGTAAAAACTCGCTATTCCGTCTGCGAAGAACAATATCAAGAGCTTCTAATCCACTTTACGTAACACCAACCTGGCTAAATTGTTCAGCAGTTAGTCTTGCTGAAGACGGGTTGGAGCAAGTAACGGGTAATGTCACTCACAAAACGGATAGGGGGGACAAGATGGGGGCACCCCCATGTGTTTCCCCCTCTCCTCTATTTGGGTCATTTATGAGAGGAAATGGTATCCGTCACTCCAAAGTGATGGATACGTGCCGTCTTCAATGAGATTTTGTGATTGTTCAGATCAACGCCACCGAGCATTAGATTCACCTCACGTTCTTCCTGAGGAGCAGCAATCTAAAGGTTAGCAAATACCATAACATCTATTTTACTGACTCTACGCTCTACCACAAGCTATTTCTAACATATAACTAGCTTGCTAATACTACGTATAAGAGAGTGATTATGTCCTTATATTGTCAGAATCATTGGTACACAACTACAAATTTGTTATGCTTAAAGACTAAAGGCAAAAACATGAATGCAGGCTATACCGTACGACACGTGAAGATGTATTTAAACTTGAGGAGCACAATCGGAGGATCACTTCTAAAGAAGACCAGGACTTAAGAGTACTTAGAATAGCTCATATTTAATTCCAAGATGTCCAATCAATTCCTGGTTATAAACAATAAATGTCAATGACAATATAAATAAACTTTGATATGACTAAACATTTTCATGCTCATACACATTTGAACTCGTAAGCACGCTTAAACTAATAGTTATACCTAATAATTCTATCTTTTACCAAATAAAGATGGAGATTTTATATACACTCAATCGCGAACTCAATGCCGATACAACAAATGGTCACTACTTACAAGTGGCTTCTGCAATGATCCCATCCTGGAATCTTCTAAGCTCGGCTTCCTTTCCCAAAACTTCTTAAATTTGCCAGCCAAGTTACAAAAAATATTAGAGCGCGATGAACACCAAAAACAAAGCGAGCTACAGGCCACACATTTGAAAGCACGGTAATGTGAAACTAACTTTACTTTATGCTCTGAAATTTGTAAAATTGAGTTTCAATAGTCATTGTTAGTCTAGGTGACTTTATGTAAAAGGAAAGTAAGAGCTAGGAAGGACAAAGGAGTAAGAGCGAGGACTAGTATAGTAAGGCATAACTAATGAGGGAGGGAGATGGCAGAAGGTCCAATGTACTTTACAGTGTCGGGATGTCGTCCCTTTGCCAAGTCAGAGCAAAGAGGTTAGGTTTAGTTTAAGGAGGAATGCATTCACTCTATAAGACTCTAGAAATGAAACGAGTGAACTACCATCAGTCATATATATAAATTTAAAGAAAGGATGAATTCACAAGTTTATGTCTATCTACATTTCAATTAACTAAATACTAACCAATTTGTGCTATGCTTTCAACATTCATCTGATCACTACTATGAAAAAGGCTTTTAGAGACGCTTTATAATGTCTTTTAGCGACACTATGTAGGAGATTGTATATCAAACTTGATTATATATGCTAGATAGAAGATAGATACGTGTATTTTATGTGCAAAGACTAACTAATTAACGGAAGTAACAAGCTTAAGCAATACACACATTCAGTCATTGGCCAAAGAAAAACTCTTCATAAAAAATTCCAGAAACTCATATATCAGGACAAATTCATATACTCTCTAACTTAAATATGTGAAACCATCTACAAATGGGATACCTTGCTTCAATACGAAAAATTTCTGTTAAATAAAATTGAGCTACAATTTCTATCATTGGTTTTAATTACCCATTTGCACAACTTTCATTGCATTATTCATTACACACTAGCCTGTAAAATGTTGCTTCACATGCTTATCAAGTAACAATCACACATTCGGATAAAATCAACTCATCTCACACAAGAAAAATTCCAGCTTCTCAGTTACACCATATGACCAATCAATTAACTCATACAACCTAAATTATGCAAAATCAAGCATAAAAGAACTAAAAGTATCAGTTCAGGCCCAAAAAAAAAGCACACAAATCACAATTGCTGCACACTAATCAACTTAATCATAATATCTGACCTAAAAATCAATAGTACAAACTAGAATGATGTACCTTTAGAACATGAGATGCCTACCGCCGTTGGCATTCTTAGCCACGTTAATAGAGGACGAACAACATTCAAATATAGATCTAAATCCACAAAATTGGACTTTACATGAAATTAAACAAGAACTGCTAATGATTTCAAGGAATTAATTCAAATCGAATAAAATTAATACTTAAGACTGGCGATGGACGAGCTGAAGATGTCGCGGGTGTTGTTGAGAGAACAGTGACTCGGAAGTGGCGTCGTTGTGGTGAAGGACTAGCATGACTCAGGACTGGCGGCGTCACGACGTTGATTGGTGGATGAGCGCGAGAATAGAGAAAATCGATCTAAGTTTATGTGTTGGGGTGGTTATTGGAGAAGCACCTTCCAATCAATAAATCAATACATATATATAAAGCAGAAACTTTTCAAGCGATATTAGAGAGTCCAATTTTTTTAGAATTCCTAATAAGTGTAGATTTAGCTTTTTTCTCTTAATAGTTTATGATAAAATTATCCTAATCAAAGTAAATCTAATAATTTATGAGAAAGTAATCCTAATAGAAGTAAAAAATACTAATAGAAATGGATCTAATAATTTATCGATTATTCTTTACTAACATAATAATAGAACAATAATGTTATAAATAATATTTATTTTAGAAATATTTATAAAGTAAAAAAAAAAAGTCATATAATAAACGTATAAAATTGTTAAAATTGTATATTTTATAAACATATAATTAATCTTTGTGAGAAAAAAAAGAGATCATAATCTCTTACAAATATAAATATTGATAAAAATCTAAGTTGTTCGATTTTAACTATTTGGTGAAATAATTTGTGTAGTAATAAAGATAATTTTATTTAGAAACTTTTTTGAATATTTAAAAGATTTACAAAAGATTCGAGTTGGTAATTATAACCAAACCTGTAATTGTCTTACACAAAAACCTTAAGAAAAAGCTAAACTTTGTTTTTAAAAAAATACTTCATGAAAAAGTAACATGTCATAATAGGAAAAAGAGGTAAAGAATGATATTTACTTAGCATTTGACAGAGAAAAATTTCTACAATGACAATATTAAAAATAAACAATTTCAACGATGGCATGAAATAGTTTTAACTCTGACTTTCTATAACGTGTCAAATGTGTGTGATTAAATTACCAATAATATTCACATAAGATTAAAAAAAATTGAGCTACCATTTAAAAATATTAAATAAGTCTCATATAGATTTTGTCAAATGAGCCCAAAAATTAAATACAAATGAACAAAGTCAAGAATTTTGATTTTATGCGGACTAATAATTCAAGAACCAACTAACTATGAATAAGTCAGTGTAAATATATATACAAATTGTGAGAACTATATATAATCTACTATTATATCACCGATTTTTTTTTCAAACTGGTTTCAAACTTATCTCAAATCCATAATAGACGTTAAAAATGTATTGAACTGCCAAATATACAAAATTATTCAGTTAGATCAATTTTTACTTTTTAAATTCCAATTCTTCTATGTGTTTTTATTCACTTAATTATTTACCGCGGTTTGCGAATGGTTGGTTATTACTTTATCATGTACTGATTGTATATTTAAAAGTGCAATAGTTTTTACGGTAGCTTTTCAAAGGTGTTTTTTTTTTTTTTTTGGAAAATTTCTATTTTGGTCCCTGAGATTTGGGTTAATTCCACTTTAATGTCATGGGGTTTGCATAATTCCACTTTAGTGTCCTAAGGTTTCGACTACTTCCACTTTGTTAACCAGCCATACTTATGAACAGTTGGCAGACAACTGAGCAGCAGAATAGGGAGTGGTCTGGTACTTCATTTCGTTGGCAACACGCAATCAGACTGAATATAGAAAAACCTAACTGCACATAGTTAAAAAAATGAAGTATATACATTCAAACAAATTCCAGAAAACCAGAAAGAAAGATTAACAACAATATTCATATAATCTTAAACCACAAGAAAAAAGATTGGTAAGCAATTGTATACTGGCAGACAACAAACTACCTCATCATCAGAAAATATAGAAATCATTGATGTATAATATTCATAATATAGGGATGATAAAAGCTTCTCTAAATGAAACATGTTTGGATTATAAAAAAAATGATGTCAGGCTCAGCTTGACCAGGCTTAATGTCTTACTAAGCAGCTTATTTTTTTTGCAGGGAATATGAAGCCTGAGAAAAAAATTGTGAAAGACTTGAATGACAAGGTCGGGCCACATTCAATTCGCCTGAAAGTAATTGAGAAGAGCAACACACAAATTTCGCCCAAAAGCAAAGGGCTTAATTATCAAAGAATTGTTTTTCAGGATGAAGAGGTAATTTTGAAAGTTAATTTTACTTACAGTGAAAACTCAGATGATATGTCAAATGATGTAAGTAAGGCAATATCAATGTTAGTATTTGAGATTATAAATACCTTGCTGTATAAGCCCGTTAAAAAGTTCATTATAATTTATTATGATTTTGGAATAACTCAAACAACTTCAATTTAGGTTGTCTACTTCTCAGATAAGTCATTTTTAAAAAATTCCAAATGCTGGAGATTCTACATTGCAAATGATAGACATTGTAATTATGGTCTAGTTAACACAAGGTGGAAGGATAAGAACTACGCTTTATGAAGATGAAATAGCAGCGTATGAAAATATAATTTACGATAAAATGGAATATGACATTTGCAATGCAAAGATCAAACTAATGCCTGAAAAGTATCGTCGCGATACTGACCATCCATATCAACTAAGCTTTGGTGCTCAAACTGTCATTACCCCAGTTGAAGGTTGCAAACCACCTGCAGGTCCAGAATATATCAGCATAGCTGCAATACCCAGAATTGTGACAACTGATGATAGATACGGTAGTAAATATTTCCCTTACTGCTGGTAGTTCAGTATCTTGATATAGATTTAACCCTCTTCTTTTGTTTACTAACTTACGTACCAATTGAATATTAACCTGTCAAATAATGAATAATGTGTAGATATTCTCGCTATACTAATCCATGTTGAAGTACTGCGAGAGGTGCCACATTCAGATGGAGCAGCCTTACCTGTACGTGAATTAGTTGTGATGGATCCCAGGTTAGATAAAACCAGATGAACACTTACATAATAGAGCTGAAATTTCGGTTCAAATTGGCAAATTCAACAGCTGATGAAGAAACCTAACTCATGCAGCACAGAACAGCACCTAATCATAACAGCTTGGGCCGAGATTGCGACTAGAGAATGCGAGCAGCTTAAAGAATTGGTTGACACATTCCCAGTGGTTGGTTTCACTTGTCTAAAGCCCTCATATCACAAAGGTATACAATCACATCTATGGTTAACATTCATCACAATCATTGCAAACTCAATACTACAAATAACTGTTTTGTTGATGTGAATTTAATAGGCTTCTCAGTTGCAACTACTTCAGCAACATTTATCAAGTTCAATCTTGATGGAGATAAGGCAGAAAACCTTCGTGCTTGGTAGGCTTAATAATCTTTATGTGTAAGCAGTTAAACTGGTTAATCACGTTACATAAACATGAACTGTTTTATGGATGAAATTAGAAACAATGCAAATAAGACAGAAGTATCTGCTAAACATCAACAAGTCATCGAAACTCGTCAACCTGAAAGAAAGCGTGTACCCACAACCATTAAAAACTTGCGGTCTAAAAAGGTATGCATTTCCAATCAAATGAGGGCAAAAAATTCTACCCAATATAAAATAATGTTGCATTGCTATCTAATCACGTGAAGGAAATACATGTCCAGATGTTTTCAGTGGAAATTAGTGAATTATACATATTAAAGCACCTTTTTGGCTTTAGGCGAAAAACTAATTGTTGTTTTTTGGAAATTGAATGGTAAACACAGGCTCCAGCAACATTGCAAGACGAACGTCACTGGCTACATATATCCATTCCTGAATTTGATCGAAAAGACATACGCTTCTACCTTGGGTGTAGTCATTGTGGTACAGCAAGCAAGAAAGAAAACAATGTCACCTACAACTGCAAAACATGCAAGAGGCAAAGTGTCAACTCCATACCTAGGTAATGAACAAATTAATTAACCAAATTACCCTGCCAAAAATATATATGGGAAACACAAAGCTTATATAATATTTTCCAAAATCGTGAACACAGGATGACCATCACATTTGAAGCAATTGACATGACAGGATCATTCATGTTTACTACGTTCAATGTCGATTCCGAGAAACTACTAGGAAAAAAGGTTGAGGAAATATACAACATGCCGGAGCCGGTGAGTTGCCATATGTGTTAGTTAACTAATCTAATATCCAAAACTTATGTGCCTAGATATTAACTGGCCCAAAAATGATGACTGCAGGAAAAGCAACAATACCTAACAGATGCTGAAACTCGAATCCGGGCAACTACAATTTATCTGCAAGTAGGGCCTGCAGCAGCACTCTCCAGGAATGGAGTGCTAAAGTGGGTAATCAAACAAATCTCGCTCAACTAGAAATGTGTTCTAAGTAGAAGCTGCTATCCATTTTTAAGCACCCATCCAGTGCAGAAATGATTGCTTCACATTTTGCTCCTTTTAGAAACAAAGAACTAGAAAAACTTGGCAACTGTCAACCACAAATGGCAGAGATCAGATGAATGGAACGGCTAAGAATCTAAGCTGGTCATACTGAAGCACAAGAAGGACAACCATGTCAAATATGTAGTTATCTAGAAGTAACAAGTAGATCAGCAGCTTCTTTAGAGCACAAGATGAATAAAATTATGTTGGACTTAATTGCTTTTTAAAAAATCTAAATTTCGAATGTATTGTGTTAACAGGACTTCAGTTTGTTGGTTTATTAACTGAATTGTAAACCAGACAAATGAGTAGCACCTTAGTTTGCTTTAAACTGGCGATAGAATTTGCACAATAAACTATACATACTAGACAAAAAGTGAATAGAAATAAAGGAATACAAATCAAGCGTAAAAAACCCCGCAACAGACATCATTAATGTCCCAAAAAAATTAAAAAACATTATACTGTGATATGTAATGAAGGCATTTAAAAATAATAAACAGATGATATTAAACTGTCAAAACCTGCCAAACAGACACCCACTCTGATACTTCTTCAAACATCAAAACAGTATTGTTGTACCATAATACAGTAGAACATAATGATGCTGATGTTGCTTATACGTATACAGTTATACAAGTGAGGATCCTATTTACTTACAAATTCTATGATGACTAAACAAGCAATCACAGAGGAAGCCAAAATATATGCCTGCATAATGCTCTAAAAAACCCCACAATTCATTGCTCTATAAAAATAGCATTAACCTGAATATAACAGATTCAAATGACCTCTTTCAGGAAACTTGCTAGGGAGGCTGCATGTCATGCTGGATTATATTCTATCAAATTGAAGGTTATTGACAAACAAAGCATCCATTCTATGCTGCAAAACAACAAACTGGAGTACGAAACTATAACATTTGAAGATGACGAGGTAAATTTTTAAATTAATGTTTCAATTTTGGCAAAACCTTATCTGCAAATATTAAAAATCAAAATAATACACTACACCAGCCGAAGTTAATTTAGTTCAAGTCATATACGTATCTTTTCAAAAACAACAGTATTGCTTAACTGCAGAAATAGACTAAAAGTTTACAAAATAGTATAGCTTTGCATTTAAAGAACTGCTCTTACCCCTGCAGGGAACTAATTTGCAATGTGTCCTACACAATGAAGAGATACAAATGTATAAAGATATTATAGTTAATAACATGAACTACGAAATTTACAATCCCACCATCATAGCCCTGCTTGGTGAAGATTCCGAAACCGTAGTTGATCAAGTGTATCAGTTGTCATTCAACAGCCTAACTTTAGTTCAACCTATTTTCGATGAACAACCCGAGGACCAAACCAACTACCAATTTATTGCATCCATTCCAAGGCTCGTCAAAATGAATGAGAGATATGGTAAGGCCCGATTAATTCGTAGAGTTTATACCCAAAATTTCGTTATTTTTATATAACAGTTTGAATTTGAAGCAAACAAATAAATAAGTAATTTTAATTTGCAGATGTATTAGGAATACTTATGTATGTAAATCCCAATTGTCAAGTACCTAGATCGAATGGCCAACATTGGAATGTTTGTGAGGTATTTATTGTTGATCAAAGGTATGTGCATTCACAGTCACAGCCTGGGAAGGCATGGCTATTGAAGAATGTCGGAATCTGTGTTCACTAGCAACATCCTTTCCAGTAGTGGCATTTACATCACTACGTGCAACTTACAGAAAAGGTGATTTTAATACTTGCAGAGAGAATTAAAGTCAAAACCAATTTTTAACAAACTATATGAAACACACATCTAATTATGCTGAACTTCTAGGGTTTTCACTTTCGACAACAGAAGAAACAGTGGTTAAGCTATCTCCAATAGGGAACAAGGCTGCGTTGTTAAATGCATGGTAAGACCTGGCACAATAACATACTTCAGACTCCATTCTCAGCTGCGCTGGACTAACCTAACTTAAATGTCAGGGGAGAAACACATCAAGAACTACTAAATACTAAGAAACAACAACTCTTAAATGTGCTCTATCCAGAAGAAGGGCGCAAAATTATTACAATGGCAGAGTTGTTCCAAAAAAGGTATGCAATAATTTTCGCAAATAATCATCATACATAACTTCACGATTATTTTTTTATTGTTGAATATAAACAAAGTTGTACAAAACTAAACAGGTAACTGAGACTCTCCAAGAGGAAGAACACTGGTTAAAGGTGGACCTTACTAATTTTGACATTAGTAAACTACAATTATATCTTGGATGTAGCAACTGCGGAAGAATCAATGACAAGGCCATAGACACAACATATACATGTCACAACTGCTTGAAAGTAGGTGTCATTTCCACTCCAAGGTAAATAACAGCTTCGTGTATGGAGGTCGTCAGTACAATGCATTAACCTGTGCATAATATATATCTTTAAAAAGTGTAAACAGATTACATTACATTTGACGCCGCTGAGGACGCAAAATGTGTGCTTTCTTTTTCACGGCCTATAATGAAAATTCAGAGATACTTCTAGAAGTTGAAGCAGCTATTTTGTACTCAATGACTCCACAGGTAATTTAGCAGCATCCAAATTTATTTTTAACGACAAATGAAAATACGATTGTTAGATATCAAAGTTCAACCGCAAATATACATAGAACCAGTACAATTTCCATATTTATGAAGCGTAGATAATTCTTCATAAATAAGATAGTATATTACAGGCTAATAGTAAATCAACAACAAAATAACAAATATTCATGCAGGAAAAAGAGGAATACCTGCTCCAAATTGAAAGGCAGGTTAGGGATAATCCAGTATACATCCAAGTCAGACCATCATCAGCTCTTGCCAGATACAGAAAACTCTACTGGGTGCTCCAAAAAATCTCTACAGTCTAAACTTACACATTGCAGACAGACTGGTGCAAATGTGGTGGATTTCAGAAATCAAATCTACGGTTTAATAATCGAAATTAGATTATAACTAATATTTGTAAAATTATGCTGTATCAAATCAATGAGACAATGTTCAATTAAATCTAATTGTATTATGGTATGACTTAATCGATTATATCAGCCTGTGTTTTCGTATGTTCAGCTAGAACAACAAAGAAGATTGACAATTGGTGAATGTAGAGCTAAACAACCTAAGTAGATAAATCAAACAATGTAGAAATAAAAAAGAGCCAAAAAGACATTAAAAATTAACTACTCTGAAATAAAGTCAGAACAACATTTTACAGTGTGACACCAAACTTTAAAATTCAAAACTGTACCAAACTTGCAAATGAGCTATTCTAATGGTAAGTTGAAACTCAACTGAGAAAACCAAATGCCTGACATCATGTTTAGTTTGTATAAGTGTACTATTGCTATTGAAATGACAACATTTCTAGATAAAAGTAACTTTAACTAAGATTGCAAGCAAACAATATCCAAGGGATGGCTTGAAGATACTAAGTACACAGGACCATGCTTATAGAAACACATGTGTAACAGAGCAGCACTATAAAGAGTCCATTTAAATTGAAACTTCAAGTAGTCTATTCATACAGCTGTACAAGAACATACACTCAACCTACCAGGTTTAACAATATTCTACACAATGAAAGATAATTCAATCACAAATTCGAATTTAAATTATAACATTTAACTAATATAAATATATGTACAATGGTTTTACAGATGGTATGAATCCTAGCAGCAGTTCAGCAAAAGAACTTGTGGGTAAAACAAGACGATGTTCGACTAAACTCAAAGTCATTGACAAGACAAATGTGCACAAAGGAATGGCTGGCTCTGAACTAGACTATCAAATATTCAGGTTTGAAGATGAAAAGGTAATTATTTAACTGCATATATTCATGGCTAAATGTTATTTTCAGGCCAAAAAACTGATAACCAAAGAAAAAAAAAGTTCCAGTATTGTTTGCAGGAAATCTGAATGAACACAGACAAAACCAAATAGTTGTACCACAGTCAAAAACATTCTGAAAATTTTAATTTGCCATAATAGGTTGAAAACCAAACCAAACTGCCCAAAAAAAAAATATATCTAAGAATGCACAAATGTTAATTAATACAGGAAAACATTCCACTACACACAAATAAGGCACCAACGTTAATAAGATTATCTAAATGCTGCAGGGAATTGAAGTTCAGACTGTACTATGTGACGAAGACCTAGAAGTTTTCAAAGATATTATGCAGGATGACCTGTCGTATGAAATTTCCAATTTTAAACTCAAGTTGATGCCTGCTGACGAATGGGAAGATCCAGATAAGGAAATATATGAACTGATTTTCACTCAGAATACCTTTGTACTGCCTATTTCAGAGCCTCAACATCCACTGAGACTTGACTTCATTTTAATAGCGTCTATTCCAAGGTCTGTAGAGCTTCATCATAAGTATGGTAAGAATTTATTATATTATATAAGTTTTGCAAAATATATTAATTCATGTATAAAAGATTGGAAACAACTTAATATCTTCAATAGCTTAATTTCTAATCGCAAATATCTGTAAATTGAAGATGTTCTAGGAATTGTTGTATACGTAGACAATACCTGCAAAATTCCTTGTGAAAATAGCCACTATGAGAATATCTGTGAAGTTATGATCATTGATCAAAGGTTAGCCCATACGTAAATTGTCTTTAAACAAAGTGAATTCAGATTAAATATTACTTGTTTGAACTACATTTTTTAAAGTCCAATTTCTTGACGACGTGTGTAGTTCTCAACAAATAATGCTTATAACGGCTTGGGAAAAACTGGCTATCGAGCAATGCAAGGCTTTGCAGTGCATTACACAATCATTTCCCGTGATTAGCTTTGCAGCTGTGAGGTCATCCTACAGAAAGGGTGTGCATATTAAAGCAGATTGTTTTTTTTCCCAATATATGACTTCTTTAGAAGCTTATTTAAAACCAAATGTCGTAAAAATGCAGGGTTCTCACTTACAACTACTCATTCAACATATATATATCTATTGAACCAGAAGGCCAGGAGGCTGATGCACTACGTGACTGGTAAGGTTTACCACGTGACTTCGCACATAAAGCGCGTTAAAGTTTAATAAATCTAACCATTTCTTCAAAATTTAAAGGAGGAAAGCAAACATACAAATTCTAACTGCAAAGCATCAACAAATATTTGAAGTGCAATCCGAGCAATGATCGTGCTGTAACTACAATAGACAGCCTCCTTAAGAAAAACGTAAGCAAATCTTATAACTGTAAAATATGAGAAATTGACATTTAATGACTAATGTATGTGCACCAAATAGCATTTGGAAATGTATAAATAGATATTCTCTAACTCTGCAATTATACCTGATTAATAATATTCATTTGTCTTACCTCTAAGGTAAATGATACACTCCAAGAGGAAAAGCACTGGCTACATGTGCAGCTGACTGAATTTGAGCTGAAAGATATCCACTTCTACCTTGGCTGTAGCAAATGCGGGTCAGGCTGTTATGAAAGCATCAGAGAAGGATATACATGCACTTTCTATTTTACAGAGGACGTCATTTTATCAGCAAGGTAAAGCATCGTTTACATATACTTGCATCAAACTGAAACATCCAAAAATAACATGGTTGTCCTCTGATAACTGCAGGATGAAGTTCATCTTTGTTGCAGTAGATAGCACTGGAACTTATTGCTTCACTGCTAACTATAAGAATTCTGAAAAAATACTTCAGATCAGTGCATCAATCCTATACTCAATGCTTCCAAAGGTGTTGCCCATTATCATAAATATCTTTCAAAAGAGATGCATTTACATTTAAACATCCGAACAATAGAAGAATGCCTAATCCAGGTTGAGAAGAAGGTGCAAACTAAGCCAATTTACATACAAGTTGTTCCTGATAATTCACTCTCTCGCGCTCAAATCCTAAAGTGGGTGCTCAAAGAAGTCTCTCTAACCTAATCAAACATCTCCCAAAATAGGTTAATAAGTTTAGCAGGGGTTTTGTTGCATAGCCAGATTTTGAAGAAGTTGCAACATTAGTACGTAGAATTAGTTATCTCCTGCATGGTAGAAAAGTAGCGAAGTTTTTGAAAATAAATATGTAAATTATGCTTTCAGGAAATGAAGTTTACCAGTTAATCAGGTGTTCTATAACAAAAGAAATAGTCTTAAGCTACGCTACACTGCATTTAGAACGTTCCCCTTCCAAAAATGCCAAATAAGCTACAATGCTACATAATTATAAATGACTATCCCTAAACGAACATAGCTATTTCACAAACGAATTCGCAAAAGATAACAAAATATTACAATTCAGGTGATATTACAAATACCAGATAAATCAGCCATAATTATAAAACAGCCAAAAAAAATAATAATTTTAAAAAAAAAAGGAATTGCCATACGAAAACATCAGTAAATTTAGACAGGAATCTCGGTAGACTAAAAGCTGTAGAGTCTAATCAATTACAGATATACAATCGCAGCCAATGCCATTGTTCTGTCTATCCCCTATCATAAAATGTTGATTACACAAACTGCCAGATCAGACCAACAAAGAACAGCATCAACTTTAATCAAACAAATTAAAGCTGTATGGAATCCAAGGATAAACAGCAAGCTTTGGTAGTCTGCATTCTACATGCATTGGCCTAATCAGTACTTTTGCACAGGTTGCCTCAAAAGAAAGTAAAGCCTTTAATCTTTCACCTGTACATGTACCAAAGGCAAAATTTATACTTAAATCTATTTTTTTTACCCACCCAAAAAAAAAGTCTTTATAAATATGCAGAACTTATCTTTAATCCGCACAACAAACAAATCAATACATCTTCCTTAAATTTACACTTACAACAATATCCTAGCTCCCAGAAAAAACTGCAATGGCTACCAATCTCGCAAAACCATATTCATGTATTTTAGTCAATGCACCAAGCCATTATCACAAAAGGACAAAGAGTCTGTAAAAGTTTTACTAAACTCAGAAATACCTTGATCAACCTAGGATACTTAGTAACAAAGGTTAAGCCAGTCTGGTCTGCAAATGAGTTTACGGGAGTGCTGATTGTGGAGTTCGGGAGTACAATACAACATAGCATTTCTGCCTTTAAGCTTGCTAAGATGTTTGATAAGGCTAATCATGGTTATAATAGCTGGTCTAACAACAACAACGATGATGTCCAGCCATACCTATGGGTGGCCACAGCAAGGGATAATCAGTATATCCGTCCAGAAAACGTTGACTATGTACCCGTACCAGATTATGTAAGAGATCAAGCTATAATACTCGCAGATGGAGAAGCTAACAGCACATACTCTCACACTCTTCTTGTGTTCAATGAAATGTAACTGTCTAATGTCTATATAATTCCTATTGCAATATTCCAATTTCAATTCTAATGTCTATGTAATTCCTGTTCTGAAATTTAATTATCCACTGAATTTGTTCGAGAAGATAATTTCTGAAACTTGAAAAAAAAAAGGGCTGTCATAATTATATAAATATACTGTCAAACTCAAGAAGATGAAATACTTATATGACAGTATCCATCTGAAAAAAAAGGATTCTATCTCCGCCGGTGAACTATAGCTAATTCAATAACCATTGATTAACCAAAAGCAAAGGAAGCAGACCATTAAACACGAATTAACAATAAAATACCAATTTCACATTAACGAAGAATTTAAACAAATGGACACAAATTAACAATGAATGTGCAGTTTCAAATGAACCAATAATTTCAGTATACAAATTGCTGACCATTCAGATGC
The DNA here is from genome assembly GCF_048544455.1 of Silene latifolia. Lineage (NCBI taxonomy): Eukaryota > Viridiplantae > Streptophyta > Magnoliopsida > Caryophyllales > Caryophyllaceae > Silene > Silene latifolia. The sequence goes on from NC_133538.1 coordinate 391,760,146, forward strand.
AAGGAATACAGAAGTTACAATGCAATTAATAAGGAAAACCATTGAATAAAAACTGCAAATGAACAGACAATGAATCAATAAATGGCTATATAAATTCCCAATACAATATTAAACAACACTGATAAATGTACCACTATATTAAAGCACCAAATTTACAACAGAATTCATATCCAACGAATCAAAACCACAGATAAAACACCCCAAAAAAGAGCAAAACACAAATGGCCAATGTCTTTGTATACCCATACACCTGCATCTTAGCGAATGTTCCTGGGAAAATAGAAAGAGGCATATACGTCCCACGAAATCTCAGCAATCTCGCTAACATCCTAAACAGCCAGGGATACAACATTGAAGGAATCTGCACTACAACTTCCACAGCAGCGAGACATTTCAATGGAATTGTCCGAATTGAGTTTGGTGAAGATGATACAGCCTGCAAGTTGGCATTCAAATTAGCTGAAAAATTCGAACAAGTAGGGCATGGCAGAGAAGACTACTATGCAACTTACAGGCCAGAACAAGGGCCATATCTTTGGATAGCTACAAGGCGAGATTCAGAGTACTTTGGGTGTAAACCAACCTGTGTAAAGGTCCCGTATGCATTGAAAAAACAAGGGAAAGACATGGCCGAAGATGATGATATTAATATGTATAGCTACGTAAATATAGCAATTTGAATTGAAAAATATGGAATTACCAAATAACATCAACTAAGTATGTATTCATCAACAATGTTAACCAATAAACATATTTTTGTTATACAATTAGTCATTTACAAAACCAGATTTAATATAATTGATTTAGAACAAATTAAAATTTGTAGCAAATGATTTACTGATACAGTATTGGACTAAAGGACGACCAGATTCCATCTGCACAACCAAAAGTAACAGCATGCCTGTCAATACATAACAATTTCCAATAAAAAGGAAACAGAAACCCTACTATACAACACATGTAGCAGAATATATACAAATTATATACAATTTCAATGCCTAAGTTAAAAGCTAACAATATACGAAGCACTTGCCTATAAATATTCATATCTGAACAACCATTCCAACACTTTACCAGAAACAAAAAACATACACTACCACACAAATATTATGTCTATCACCTACATTAAACCATTTTCCTGTGTTTTAGCAAATGCACCTGGCCATTATGAAAATGGCAAGTATGTTTGCAACAGCTTCACAATAGTAAAACATACCCTGAGAAGCCTTGGATACTTGGTAAAAAAAATTAGGATTGTTTGGGATACAAATGAAGATGAATTTGCAAGAGTTGTTATAATCGAGTTTGGGTCTTCAACTGACGAATGCATTTCGGCTTTCAAGCTATCTAAAATGTTTGAGACAGTAAATCGAGGTCGCGCTAATTTCCAAACCACAGCGTCTACAGAACTTCAGAGATACCAACCATACCTGTGAATTGCGACTGAGTATGATCGACAGTACTTCGAAACAAGAAATGTAGAATATGTACCGGTTTCTATTGTCCTCAGACATGCAGCAGATTATGAAGCTAATGGAGAAGAAATATCTGCATACGGAAATGTTTATGCGGCTTTTATTCAGATGTACATGTTAGATTAATGCAATGTACCAATAGTTACGAGCAATGAATATAATGCTACTATTCGAATGCCAAATGAAGCCAAGATATCTTATTCTATTTAAAACTACGTATCATAAAATCGATTCAAACAAATTTATAATTAAACATTACAAAACATTCAAAAGGCAAAAATCGTATATCTTGGGGTACCGCGCGCATCGCGCGCGGTGCAACCAACTAGTATATATAAAAGAGGGTAAGGAGGGTTACTATTCTAAGGAATAGTAGAATGAATAGTTGAAATTCTATTGTTATTTTATTCATTGCTAGGCGGATGGAGCTGGACATATGCATACGGGTTTGTATTGGATCAGCGGATTTTCGCGTTGGGCGTGTTCAGTCCACTACTCGTTTTTGGGCCTTTCACTCATCCCTTCAATGTTTCCCTTTCTCTCACCCCCACAGTTACAACTTCAACCAAAAAAAAAAAAAATTAAACATCCACTCATTCTCGTCTCACCTTCACTTCTCACTCAACTCATCGACCCTCCATCTCCATCAAATCATCTACAAAATCAAACCCTAATTTGATATATTCGTATCAAACCCTAATTTGATCTATTCGTCTCTCACACTTCACTTCACTTCACTTTTGCTTTTTTCTGGGATGTTATCTATGACAAGGTGTCTTCCAAAGGAGGCAGGAGGGTTACGCTGGTGGCGACGCAAGTAAGATGACGATCTTCAAAACCCAGGTCAATTTCACTTTATTTCTCCGGTTGATTCTTATATACAGTTTATTCTTATACTTGTTTTGGTTTTGAATCGAATCGATTTTGCGATAAAGATATATGTTTGTGAGCATCTAATTTTGATTTCATGATGTTTTTGATATTTGAGTCCAATACCCTAGCGATCCGATTACCAATTTTATTATGTGCATATGTCAACTAAGCTAGCTAATAATAGAGTCATTCGAGGTGGTACTTTTTACATGGTTTGGGAGCAATAAGCATTAAAAGTTGCTTTGAGACCCCCTTAACACAAACTAAGGGGAGAGTTTTGTAGGCCTTGCTAATGTTTGATCATCTGATCTTAAATATTCGAGTCTCAAATATCTAAGTGTTTAATGGAGTTTTCATTGTGATTGTTCGGGCAAGCTATGTCAAATGTCTTGATGAGCTATTATGTAGCTGTCCCTTAGCATGAGATGGCTACAAAGTTAATTATGTGGGGAAACAGTTGGAGTTTAGTGCTCATTCTTACTTTATTAGTAGTACCAATCTACCAATGTGTGGTTATCATTTTTATAAGGTGATTTTTATGAGAACTCCTCATGATTATAACTTAAACTCTTTAAGTGGGATGTGCAAGTTGGATCATGGCACACTTTAAATTGGATTATGCAGTTGTCGAATTGAGTGAAGTTACTATTAAATCTCTCTTAAACTCTAAGGTGGATAAGTTTGAAGCATTTTATCCACTAATTTTATGAGCTTCTGTTGCTATTGCTCGTAGTAGCGCTATGTTGTAGAGCTTGTTTTTATGTGTTCGATTCTGTTCCATGTTTTTCTGTGTTGGCGTGTATGTAACCCGCATTTATTTCCGTCATTTTCTCATACAAAGTTGTTTTGTGAAGTTCCCTAATTCCCCTTGTTTTCTTTGATGCAGAAACTTACAACAGTTGTAAATTGCAGTAAACATTTATCTAATTTTTCTATCTCGGTTCTTGCGCATAGATGTTTTCGAAGACACTATATAAACAACTTAGGTGGTGGTATGGTTGGGTAAGCAAGATCATCACTATCAATGGTATCGAAGATCGGGTTTGCTTTTTATTCGGCTGCTGCTAGAATTGGTCTTGCTCATCCCTTTAAGTGTATCCACCCACTATATGATCAAATCTGTAATATCAAAGCTTACTTCTTGTTCAAAGATGAGAAATACCGTCAGGGCCAGCAGAGTTCTAATCAAAAGGTAGCTCTTGAGTCTGTGTAGATTTTTCGACCTCCATCCTAAATTTGACCCCATTTGATTTTGTGATCAACTGATATCAACTTTTATACACCTGGTTTTTTTGGGATATGAGCGACAGTACTACGAGCTGCTAATGTTTTCCGAAAATGTTCTTATGTTCCTCTTCTCTCCGATCAAGGTACTTACTCTTTTAAATTTCTTCTGTTTTGTTAATTATCGATTTAATCATCAATTGCATCTTCACAAATTTCAAGGTAAGAAACTAATTAGTGTTCTTGTTATTTATTAAATAAATTGCTATTTGAGTTTTGTAAATCTTGGTGACATAATTGAATCAAAACTAATTAGTGTTCTTGTTATTTATTAAATAAATTGCTATTTGAGTTTTGGAAATCTTGGTGACATAATTGAATCATTCTAAGTCCTGCCATTAGTTTACATTTGTGTTTTTATGTAAAAATGGGTCCTGACATCCCTACAGACGTTTGATTACTCGATTGTTGCATTTGTGCCTGGAATTAGTGAGGTTTGGATGAATAAGATCTTGCCATACTGTAAACAAATTGAATCTCTGACCCTACTTTGGTTAATTTGGTATCAGGAATTACTTTTCCGTGGCACGCTGTTACCTCTATTTGGCCTGAACTAGAAAAGTGTTTTTGCAGTTGCAGCTGTTTTCGGAGTTCTACACTTAGGGGAGTGCAGAAAAATCTCCTTCGCAATTTGGTAGATACCTTTTTCCCCTTTTCTCAATCCCTAATTGTGCATATCTGTAACAAAAGTAAAAAGTCCTACTGTAATATAAACTACGTAAATAGAAAGGCCCATAACTCAACTATGCATGCTAATATTATGTAGTCCTGGTGTTACTACTACAAAAATTGATGTAATGCAACATTTCATCTGCAACACTTTGTTTTTTATGTTGCATTTTAGTTAATCATGCAACACTTTATTCAAAAATGTTGCTTTTATTGATATAGGGCATCACTTTAAGAGAAGTGTTGCATTGTATTGTTATAAATGCAACGTTTTGACACAAATGTTGCATTTTGTCGCAACACTTTAAGCAACAATAGCAACATTCACTACTACAAAAAGCGTTATGGACATCACTTTATAAACATCAGAGTTTTAGAAACCTGATGTACAAAATAATAGACATCAGAGATCTAAAAAAACCGATGTCTATATAATTTAATATACATCGGTTCAACTTAAAAACTGTTGTCCATTTTAAATAACATCGGACGTATACAATATCCGATGTCTATTAATTTCCCCAAAATTGACTTAAAATAAATCATCCGCGTAGATCTCCGTTCTCTATCACTCATTCACTCTTTACTCTAACCTCATCCCTCCCTCACTGGTGATGTACTCCGCCACTACCAACCACTAGTAGAAAAAACACCTATTGCGTCACTTGAATTACGTCGGTTCTAGAAAACACGACGCAAAAAGTACTCACTTTTGGCGGGAATGCAATTTTGCCCTATAGATAAACTTAATGCGTCGGTTCTTAGAAGAAACTGACGTATAAAATGCGTCAGTTCTCAGCAAAACTGATGTATTTGATCAAATACATCAGTTATGTTACTAAACCGACTTATTTGATATTATTTTTTTTACACCAATTATAACTAAAACCGATACAAATGAGGTTTAATTAAAAAAAAAAACAAACGATTACACACTCGTATACACTCTCGCTCCAAACTTTCATCATCAAACAAAAATCAAATTAGGGTTTTTCGGGGGAGAGAGAAAAACAAAAATCCTCAAATCTTCAACCATGTTGTCGAACCCAATCAAAGACAAGAAATTGAAGGCCAATGATGAAGAAACCACTGAGATCGATGGTGAACTTGTTCTCTCTATTGAGAAACTTCAGGAAATCAGGATGAACAACTCAAAAGGTTTGATATCTTTTTCGATTTTATTCGGTTTTTGCATTTTGGGTGAAAATAGCTTTGTGAATTTGTGTATAATGGTGTATATGTTTGTTATTGTTGTTAATTTTTTCTGGGTTTGTGAGTTTTGATGATGGGTAGTTGAAATTATTGCTACTTCTCGATCAACGCCTTTTTTGTCGGTACTGAAGTTGCGCCTTGAAGTAAAACCGGTGGTCTTGGTGATGTTTTTGGCAGTTTACCACCGGCTATGGCGGTAATGTCTTTCGTTTTTTGAATGATTTTTGTATGTTGATTACACTTTATTTGTGATAGTGAGTTGACCCCTCATGAGTAGCATGTTTTGAGTATGAGACCCGACGTGACTGAATAGGATAACCCGTATATGACTTGTCCTGAACTTTACTAGTCTTAAAATGGACCTTAGCTAAACTTCAAATGACTGAGTAATTTGGAATTAGACATAGGATTGTCTAAGTTAAAAGTATACGAAAATCGTTGTTGACATAACCTAGAATGACCATAAATAATCTGATTGACCAGATCTATAACCACTGAGTCGACAGTAACTTGACCCAAAGTGACCTGTATCCAATATGACCAATTAAAGGCACACATTAAAGAAGCACAAAACCCATAATTAACAAACTTGAAGTGGATACGACATCTGAAATGACCATAACCATGCTCAATCCGGATGACCTCTTTATCATGTCGTAATTGTTGAGGGCTTATTTGGTCTGACTGTCTGAGGTCATGAAGTACACAACATTCATAGCATTATCAAACACGCTTATCATTAGCTCCGTAAACTTTTCCCACCATGACATTACTCTAAATTTTTCGTGTTAGACCACAATTCAGTAAGACTGAGGCGTTGTTGTTTATTGTTAGGCAAATGGACATCAAGTTATGACAATTGCTCCACAGTACAACTAATACAAAGATGGATGGGATATAAGTGTTACAATTGAAGTATGTTTCTATCATTCCTAATAATTCAAATTTGGTTTCTCTTTCAAACATTTATAGTCGATTTATTCCAATTTTCACATTCATCTTAGTGGTCCTTTTAAGGTGGGTTCTCAGCTTTTTTTTTTTTTCAAATTTATACATCAATTTTTCATCCATAAGTTCAGTTTTGGTCTTTTGGATGCTAATGCTCAGTGAGTGGTTTCACTTTTATGCTTCTCTAGTTACCTTTGAGTTCGGATTCTTTGCGTGTATAACATTTATACTAATGGTTGTATCTTTGTAAAACATGTAGGTGGGACATTCTAAAACTTGTAATTTCATAAGTGAGAAGAAACTTGTTGCATTGCACAGGCAAAAGAAGGTCTGCAAATAAATACTCGTACACTTTTTCTCCCTGATAAAAGTCGAATATCCGAGTTTTTGGTTTATACTAGTATCTGTATATATGTGCTTCTTTTTGCAGTGCTTCAAAGGGAATTGGGTCATGAAATCCATGTGTGTCGCCTATAGTAAGGTATTTGCTCTATAAAATATAGATCAACCATAACCCTTTAATTTCATTGTTATTCTTACTATTGAGCCACTGTTCTTCTATTTTAACTTTTTACTTGGGACAATTGTGAATTTGTACATTAGAGAGCTATGATTAGTAAACATGAAATGGAGACATTTTTATTTCTACTTCCATTTCCAATAACTAACGTTGTTGTTTAATCCATGCTCAAGTATATGATTTGTGCTTATTTAAATATTCCGCGATCCTCAAATCTAATGGAGATATACATTCCTCAGCTTGCCCACAAAAGTAGCATCTATCCTCAATACTTGATCAGTTTGTCATTTGTCATTCGTATTCAGAGCTTCTAGTGCATATTGTCATCCCATAAACTGATTTTTGGCACAACTAACCCACCCATTCCGAGGCAATTTTTGTACCGGGTCACCTATCTTTGGTGCATGCTTGTGTACCTCTGAACCATTCAGACCATTGATAAACCTTATTAGTAGCATGAGGCATAGTAGGTAGTTAGAGTAAATTCTGTAGGTAGATAGAGTAGTCAATAGGGCTGCTATGATTGGAACTTATGATGCAGAATTATTAGAGTAAGGCAGGTTAGTAGGATCTTATCCTGTGAAGGTAGAAAAATGGCCTGGCTATCGAGAACAGAGGGTCTCTGAGTCTTTGGTGTGATTATTATGGCTGGACAGGCCTACCTTTGCAGATCAAAATCAAACGTTTCACATAGGCTACACCTTGTGTACAATCACGTACTCTATTTTCTGCACGTCCTAGTTAATTAGTTGTTCTTTAATGCATTATTTATTATTTCGTGATAATTAAGCCTATTGAGCCTTTGAATCCTCAAATCTAATAATGTTCTATTTTTTATGTTACAGATTGCATTTGAGGTATTAACAATGATGACGGGTTGACTTTTTGTCCGGTTGGCAACATATATATGCTCACAATACAAGAATGAAGACTTATAATTAGTAGCTTTCAAATAGTCGTTAAGAATTATTATTTGTTCTATTTAAACATTTGTTATATTTGTTTTAGTTAAATAATTGAACATTTGCGATCGAAGTTCTACTTTTGATCCTTTTTTGAAATGTAATTGACATATATTTTTGAGACTGAATCAATTGAATGCACAATTAGAGAGAATTACAATTGTTGCGTGCCTTACAAGTCCGTATGTCGTTGCACTTTATTAAGTGTTGTTTTTGAATAAATTAGTGTTGCATTTGTTTATTATAAGTGTTGTTTTGGGACGTAACCAGTGTTGCGTTTCCAAAATAAAAATGTTGCATTAATTTGATATAAGTGTTGCTTATCAACATGAAAAGTATTGCATTAGTTCAGGAAGTGTTGCTTTTTTTACATAAGAAATGTTGCATTAGAAGATAAAAAATGTTGCCTTTGCAATTGAAAAAGCGTTGCATAAACATGACCAATGCAACACTTTTCAAAAGTGTTGCTTCAGATTAAAAAGTGTTGCATTAAGCGTTGCAATGACCTAATGCAACAAGACCTGATGTAGCACTTGATTAAGTGTTGCATAAACTCTATTGCAACATTTATATGACATTATGCAACAATAGCAAAGTGTTGCTATAGAATCTAAATGTAGTAGTTTTGCTCCCGCCAAAAAAAAAAGTCAGTACTAATTGGCTTTATAGTTGAACTGCTATGTGCAAAGCTGGGTTTTTTCTGTGGTAAATGAGGTATAACCGTGTCGAAAAATACAATTTTTACAAGCACTCAGGCAGTACTGAATCTCTCTCTGAAAACTGTAACTCAAAAGAATACAAGTCATCTTTCACGCCTATTATGTACATGACTCGCATAGAAACAGGTTATATTTGCTAACAACAGAAATAAATTGAATTGTATCATCCTTTTTAGCTCGTGCTACTGAAGAAGTGAGAGTCGGTATTTCCTGTAATGCTATGATTGTATAGCTTACCAAAGTTATTTGTTAATAAACATCATACTTGAGGTTGGCAAATACCACGTACAATATAAAGCTGAAACTTCCAAAGTGTGAGTTCCAAAGCTGCCACCTGAAAGCAAATTTTTAGTACAATAGATACTGTGTTGAGCTGTGTCATTACATATATCCAGCCCCATACACCTCTCCTATATCCCCACATCATGGGTTTCACCCACAGACACCGTCTGTGGGTCAAATTTATACATCCACACCCTGTATAAACGATTAACAACACAAGAAAACACTGTCCCCGTTTAACCCATAATGAAGCTGATAATTGCATTGAATGTCAGTTTAGTTAAGTTCATAATTTTGTTCAGATTGCGCTAATTAGATTTCATAGGTTTAATACAAATTTTGTGCTTTGTATTTCATAACTGATGTACCCTTTTCGTCTCAATCATTTGGTTGCCTATTTTTTTCAGATAATTTTAATCAAAGGTTAACAAATGATTGAGACGCAGAGAACCCTGAACCAAAATTTGGCTGCTTTCATTAGCAAAAGAAAGCTAATATTCAGTACTTGGTTGTCCATTGTAGGTCCTATATTTGATTGAACCTATAGATGAGATAGCGATTCAGACTCTGCAGACCTAAAAAGAGAAGAAGTTTGTTGATATAAGCAAAGAAGATTTGGAACCTGGTAAGATTGTTTTCTCCCGACCTGCTTGTTTTTTTTTTCCTATAAAATAAAACTTTTTCATATTATGAATTATGATGATAAATGCCATTTGATCACAATTAGAAGAGTTACTTTGAAACTGCACTTTGAAATGACGCAACGCTTCAACACTAGATGATGATGATGATGATGATGATGATGATGATGATGATGATGATGCTTATGGTATGATTGTCCCTGTGATTGACGCTTTGTTCATTAACCATCATTTTAAAAGGCACAGAGAAAGGAAGGGAAGAGATCAGAGAAAGGAAAGGAGGAAATGAAGACGGTGGAGGTGGAGATGGAGGAGAAAGAAGGGAAAGGGAAAGGGAATAAGGAGAATGCAGACGCTATTACATGACTGTTCAAAAATCCTTTAGTAACTTGGGCTGCAGTGAAGACGTAATCGAAACTTTGAGAGCACAAGATTTTGTCTGCTCGTGAAACATTCAGGTATAAACTGTTTCATATGAGTATATTACATGACTCTTATCTTTCAGACCTTTCAGTTTTGTCAAACATCTTACGTGTGCTGTTTTTTTTTTTGCATTCTGAACCTGCTTCTGTGCAATGTAGCTGCAATGGAGGTACTCCTCATACCCTTCTAAGCGAAACTTATTGGTTTTTCAACGTCAAGTGATGGGCTTTAATTGTTTGTTGTTTAATTATCCATCGATTGATGAATTTTATCAAATTATGTAGTGAATTCTGGAGTCTAGAATCCATCATTAGAGTGCTTCCGAGAAAAGTTTAATAAGATGTGTTCTAGGTGAGAATATAAATAAAGGAGTATTATATTGAATAGCTGACAAAGCGCCTCGGGACCAGGCTATCTACCACATTTAAGCATGTCGAAAAGCTCTTCATGAATTGATAAGACCAGCCTTGTCTTTGGTCAGTAATGTTATTGTGTATTAATCAAAACTAATGCTTCTGGATGAGAGATTGCTTCGTGATCTGCTCTTTTTTAAGGAAAGTATGCCAATATGATCTTGGTGAGGTGCGAGCCTTTGCTTTTATCTATGCCTCAATTCTATATTTTAACCCAGTTTAATTCAGGAGTTACGTCTCTCCATATCTCAGTGTGGATTCAATTCTTCGCGTGGCTGGGGTGAGGAAGAATTATTGAAGTGATATTAAGAGTCTTGGCAAAGCTCTTTAAATAATAAGGGCTTGATGCCATTTTTTTGATATAAGGTGGTTTGGGGTTATGTCGTAGATAAAATAAAAAGGGATTAACAAAAACACAGGAACATGCACATAGATAATAATACTGATAGGAGTTTTGTGCTATCAAAGAATCTAACATTGGTGTTTTGTTGCTTACAGGTTATGGGAATGTCATCTCCAATGACAAAATGTTGCTTGTGCAAGCTCTATGAGAGGTGGGTGAAGTCGTGTCTCTCACCGTTGATGGCACTAATGACGCTACTGCTCTTGTCTTCATGAAGTCTTTTTTTGTCCTAAACTAATTAATTATTCTTTGTCATCTAGCAGAGCTTAATAAAGTTGGGACTCGGTACATGGTTGCTTACATGGTTCTGGCTTCTTGCAGCTAAATCTTTGATCCTGAAACCATACGTTGCTAAGCTATAAGTCGGACAGATACCTGACTTCAAAATGCCAACCTCCTTTGTGTGTGGTGTAATGATGTGATGTGTATTCTGGTGTTTCAGAAGCTTGTGCCAAGTTTGTGATGATGCGTATTCTGGTGTTTGAGAAGCTTGGCCCAAGTTTATTGAAGAATTAGGGTTCTGCTGTTGTTCTTGGTAGATTTCTTATTGTTCTATGTTCTTGTTTTTAGTAAGAATAGTGATTAGTGATTAGCGCTTGGCGAGCCATTGTGATGGTGAGGAGAAATTCAATATAGAAACTTCGGAAACTCATGGCAAGTTGGTGGCGGACTAAGAAATCGCCATTACTGTTTAATAACTAAGAAATATTTTGTTTTAAAAATTAGATTTGCTTGAATGTTAATATCATCATTTGCTTTCCTAACTTCTCATTAACTCCTGGGAGATTGAACATGTATGAGATGGTATATCTCATTCCAATGTCTTAAATTCATTTTTAGATTACTATTCCCTTTGTCTTAATCATTTGTTTGCCTTTTTCAATCTTTGTGAGGAGTATTTTTTAATCAAAGGTAAATAAATGATTGAGACGGAAGGGTAATAATTTCAAAAGTGTTAAATAAATTATCTTCTCTTTTGTTTAGCACCTCTTACCTACTTAGGAAACCTTTGCATATTACCGATTAACTTTAGGTTTTTTTTTTGTCAAAAACAATCTTATATTTAGGGGTATTTGTAAAAACACTACCTTACATTATTTTTTTGTTTTCAACTACCTTCGTTTTCTTTATTTTTGTTCATAACTACTATACCTATGCTGAAAATCTGGAGAGATTTGGCCAGTTTAAGAACATTAGTGTATCCCACATGACTCCGTTAACATCAACCAACAATTATCAACTACTACCAACTTCCAATTTAATTTCAGAGAAGCAAAACTTATGCTTATATACTCCAATAATAACTACAAACATTCACTAAAGTAAAGTGTAAGTACATCTTAACTTCCCCGAAATCAGGCCTACGTAAGATTAAATCAATAAAAGAGTCTTATGAGATAGATTAATGCCGAAAAATTGACCAAATATGGTTATACTCTTGGCATAGGTAGTTAAATAAAGAAAACAAAGGTAGTTGAAAACAAAAAAAAATAATGTAAGGTAGTCTTTTTACAGATACCCTTAAATATAAGGTAGCTTTTGACAAAAAAAACCCTTAACTTTATAGTAAATATATTCAAAGTAGTAGATGAAGAAGAAGGATGGAGGAGGATATGCGGGAGATTTCATTTTAAACATTGGCTTTATTTGGGTGACGATTCATGTCTGCCAACTCCAACCTATCCAATCTATGTTGAGACTAAGGCTTTGTTGTTGTTGATCTTCATTTCTAGATTACAACTCATTCAAAAATATTTCAAAACACTCTTCTTCAAAATATTTCAAAACACTTATTATTCGTTTAGTTTATAATCTCTTATCTAATTAGATTTTGATATTAGATACTTCCTCCGTTCTATTGAATTGTTTACATTTGCTTTTTGGGCAATATTCATAAGTGAGAAGAATCTTCAATACAACTTCTAATGTATAACATAAAAGATAGTAATGTGAGATTTTATTTAAATTTTCTTACCGAGTGCATTATGAATATCAAATTTTTATATTTTTTATTGATATGTAACTAAAGATATGAACAAAAGAAAACAATATTGACATACGCGCATAAAGCAAACATAAACTATCATATGGAACGGAGGAGTATTACAGTGACTTTAGCTCCAGATTTGCCTAGAATGGTTAGTTCTGTCATGAATTTACATAATTGATTATAGGTTATTATTCCTTACCTCTCATGTGCAGTAGCCCATGGCTGTGCAACAGACAAGATAGACCTCAAGCCATAGTCCCAACATAGGTTGGGATCGATTTGCATGAATCATCACCCGAATGAAGTTACTAGGTTTTAAAAACGGTCTCAATTATGCATGTTCCTTTTAGCGACTTTCAAACCCTCGTTACACTCAAACTATGTTCGTGAACCTATCTTGGGGTACGGCGCGCGAAGAACTAATGGGGGAAAGAGAAAGAGAATGGGGTGGGGAATGGGGGAAAGAGAAAGGGGAAGTTCTAAGGAGGGTAGGACAAATAGTATAAGGAGAAGAGAAAGAAGAAGAATATAGATGGGCAAAGGGACCAGGTTGCGAAAGAGTAAAAGGGGAAATAGGATGTAGAGAGAGGGAAATAGAAGGATGTGAACGATAAAAGGAAAGAAAAAGACGAAGGGAGGAGAAACAAGAATATATGGAGGAATGGTACGAGAAAAAATGGGAGGGATAACAGTATGATAACAAGTGGGTGAAGAGGGTAAATGGAGGATATATAAGAGCATGGGGGACATGGAAGGTATAAGGGAGAAGGAAGGAGAAAGTTACGGATAAGGACCACGAGGATGAAAAGAGAGAGCTTTTAGGATGCGAGTATGCGACGACGTTGGAGAGAAAAGGGAGAGAGAAATAGAAGGACGAGGGGGGTAGCGAGGGAGATGAACGCGGGGAAAGAGTAGGTGGAGGAGAAAGAAATAGGAAGGGTAAGGGGAGTATGCTGAATAGTATGAGTAGAAAGGTGAGGACGAGATGAGGTGTTTGAGGGCTCAAAAATGTTGAAGGGAAAAAGGATAAACTGTGAGAGAGAGATCGATTGGGGAAAGAGGAGGAGTAGGAAGGGGTAAGGAGGGAAGAGCGAGTAGTATGAGGAGAAAGAGGAAGAGGACTAGGAGTAGTAATAGGAAGAGAAATGTTTAAAATAAAGAATTAAAATAAATAAAAAAAACTCGACTAATAAAATTAAAATGTATCAAACCTATCAAGTTTCCTTTTCACTATTGTAGCAATTAGTAGAGACATTCTTAATCAAAATGTCATTTTCTTCGAGGAAGCATAGGAAAACTGACGGAGAAGACACAAGAGAAGGCAGGGAGCTACAATAGTAGAAGGGGGAGGATGAATGGGAAAGAGGATAAGGAGCCTGATAAAAAGGCGGAGGAGAATGAGGCGACAATGTTAAAGAGAAAGGAGATATGAAATATTTGCGAATGTGATCTTATTTGCAATCGTTTCGAACAACCAAAAAATTAAACGACAAAAAATTCATTGTGATTGCCACTCAAAATGTATAGAAAAACAAACCAAATCAAGATTCGCTACTAAGCATGTGAAAAGTAAACGATTAAAATAACTTGGGGGACGGCGCGCGATGCGCGCCGTGCAACCAACTAGTTACACAAAAGAGTCGTTTGCCTTTGTTGCAAGGTGGAAGCCTAAAGAAATAGTAACAAGAGATGTTAACCTCGCAGTAAAAAATTATTTCAACATATTCATTCCATGGCACAAGTGAGAACGTGACATTTAGTAAAACACAAATGGATCCATATTAGACAATACCCTATCGAGACTGTGCCACGTCTAAGCAATGCATTTTGAAGAATAATGACGACAACTAATCAGAACTATCATTCTTCTACATCAAATTTGATATGTCATCTGCCAAACTCAAAATCTGAAACGTACAAATACCACGGTCACCAATATAATCTGTTTATTAAAATGTGGGTAGATAGCCACTATGGTTAAACAACATAGTATAGATGCTAGCTCTTATCACAATCGAGTGTATAATGTCATTAAAGTCCGTCAACAATCATTAAATTTACAAGAACACAATATACTCCTATTTCATAATTCAAGAAACCACGACAAGTCACAAGAAATTCCTCCACGCACCAATTAAGATGATGGTAATTCAATCACAAACGTCCAAGTATGTACAATTATATCACACTAATAATTCGCCTTTCTCATCGTCCTTCCAGAGGAACCAACAATTTATTCGTATATGGCAAAACTATATAGAGAGAACGCACCCCTTTTTCTCGAATGGACAAACATCTACTTTCAGCAATTGATTATGCCTCTTTGCAAATTATGACAGCAAATTTTCAAAGCTAAGTTAAACAAAAGATACCGGATCAAAATCAACACTTGATTATGACAGCAATTGATGATCAAAGAACTAATATACGCTAAAAAGCACTATCAATTTAACGTGTTTACTCACAAATTCTAAATTTTGCATTAGCTTTGAACATACGAGGAAGGATTAGATATCGTGTGCGAATCAAAATAATACAAATTATGTTTATTCAGCAAATTTCATTAAATAGAAATGCACCCAATATCAAACCCCACACTTGATTTCCTTTCATCCCTGAAATCTCTTTCTCCGACTCTCCCCATTCCCATATAAACAATTAGAATGTCGATTTTAGTATTGTATTGAAGCTAACATTAAAGAGTTCAAAAAATATGGTCTTACCAGCAGAACCAGCGATCGGCGACGACAAAGGACGGAAGTTGCGGTGGACGTGCAGCAACAGTAATGGCCGGAGGACGAGCAGCGACGATGGTGAGCAACGAGGAGACGATTCATTAATTTTTAGGGTTTAGTGGTGCGACAATTTTTGTGGGAATTGAAAGACATAGATGAAGTGTATTCGAATCTGAGTGAGTCGGAGCTGGAAACTAAGTCTAAGTCTAGGGAAGACATTAAAGAGTCTCCTTCTGTTGTCACTCCGCATCCCTTTGTTTCTCCTAGCTTAGCAACATCTAGTAACAGTAGTTCGGGGAATGCCCCAGCAACTGTCCCTTTATCGCCACTGATTACAGCGCAGATGGCTTATTTGTTTCAGCTTTTTTCAAACATTAATATGAATAAATCCGATTCTGCTTACTCTTCGTGTTATCTTGATTGCAATTCTTTTTATGATGATACTGAGGATGATCCTGACCCAAACTCAATCGATCTACCTCCCTACATAATCAAAGAAATACTAGAGGAGGGTAAAGGGGCACCTGTTATAGAGAACACTGAACCTATCAACGTAGGGACAGATTTAGAACCACAAGAACTTAGGATAGGGACGACCCTGGACCCATATGAAAGAGCTCGCTTCATCGACATTCTCCACGAATTCAAAGACGTCTTCGCTTGGTCCTACAAAGATATCCCAGGGATAGACAGGGACATTACAGAACATCGAATACCAATCAAACCAGGTTTCAAGCCCGTAAAACAGAAGCTTCGCCGAATGAGAACAGAATGGGCTCTAAAGATCAAGGAGGAAGTAGACAAACAATTCAAAGCCGGGTCCATCAAAGTTTCCGAGTACTCAAAATGGGTGGCTAATATAGTCCCCGTACCCAAAAAGGATGGGTGAATCTGGGTTTGTTTTGATTTCAGGGGACTAAACAAGGCCAATCCGAAAGACGACTTTCCACTCCCACACATCGATATATTGGTAGATAATACAACTAATCACGCACTCCTCTCTTTTATGGACGGATTAGCCAAGTATAACCAAATCAAAATGGCTGAAAAAGATATGCACAAAACAACATTTGTCACTCAATGGGGCACCTACTGCTACACTGTTATGTCGTTCGGATTAATCAATGCGGGGGCAACATATCAACGCACCACGACTACCCTATTACATGACTTGATGCACAAAGAGGTAGAGGTATATGTCGATGACATGATTGTCAAGTACAAAGATAGGCAAAGTCACATTGCCAACCTTCGCAAGTTCTTTCTCAGATTGCACAAGTACAACATGCGGCTTAATCCACAGAAATGCGCATTTGGAGTCACATCCGGCAAGATGTTGGGATATGTAGTCAGTCAAAGAGGCATAGAGATTGATCCATCCAAGATCAAGGCTCTAATCGAAATGCCACTTCAGTCGCTTCATTTCAAAGCTCACTATGATTTGCGAACCTATATTCAAGAAGCTCAAGAAAATTGACCACAGCATGTGGGATGACGATTGTCAAAAGGCATTTGACAGAATTAAGGAGATTTTGGCCAAACCACCAGTTCTAATGCCACCATAAAAAGATCAACCGTTCTCCCTGTATCTCATAGTCACAGAGACAGCCATGGGGGCTATGCTCACATAGGTCGTTAGAAAGGAAGAAAGAGCTATCTACTACCTTAGTAAAAAGTTCTTGGAGTATGAGACTAAATATACACCACTTGAGAAGATATGCCTCGCACTTGTGTGGGCAACCAAAAAGCTACGCCACTATATTCTTAGCTACTCCGTCAAGGTATATTCAAAAATGGATCCTATCAAATACATTTTCGAGAAGCCTGTCTTAAATGGACGCTTGGCGAGATGGACTTTGATGCTCTCAGAGTTCGACCTCAAATACGTACCTCTAAAGGTCATCAAGGGACAAGCAGTAGCCGAATTCTTCGCAGACAATGCCATTCACGACACCCAGGTCATAGATACATGGTCATTTCAAGATGAAGACATTTTGCACACCGATGCAGAATCATGGGACCTCTACTTTGATGGGGCTTCCAATCTAACAGGATACGGTATATGAGTGTTGCTCATTTCTCCTAAAGGTGAGCATACACCAATTTCTATCAAACTCGACTTCAAGGTGACTAATAACGCGGCAGAATATGAGGCCTACCTCATCGGTCTACAAGCAACAGTCGATTTAGACATCAAAAGGCTTCGAGTCCACGGAGACTCATCTTTAATCATAAATCAAATCACTGGGTCTTGGAAAATCCGAAGTGAAAGTCTTGCGCCATATCAAGCCTAGATAGATCAAGTGGCTCAATTCGTTGACCAAGTCATTTACTTATATCTACCTCGAGAAGAAAATCAGTTTGCAGACACTCTTGCAAAACTTGCATCCTTAATCAACATGCCTGACGACATGATAGAAACGTCGTTATGTATCGAACGACGATCCGAGCCAGCCTATGTGTATTTTCTCACTGACGAAAATGAAAATCAAGAGGAGCCTTGGTATCAAGCCATTCTAAATTACAAGCTCAATGGCATATACCCACCTGACATGGATAAGAGGGGGAAACGAGCGATTCTTCTCTTAGTGTCCCAATACGTCCTAAATCAAGGGGAGTTATACAAGAGAATGCCGCAAGGCGTCATTTTGCTTTGCCTTGATCATTCAAAAGCAAAGAAAGGTATGGAAGAGGTCCATGATGGATAATGCGGTCCTCATATGAGTGGGCCAATGATGGCAAAGAAGATCATGTGCCTAGGATACTATTGGACAACGATGGAAATGAATTGCATCAAATATGTAAGGCATTGCCACAATTGCCAGATCTTGGGGAACGTACAGCATGTCCCACCATCTCTGCTATATACAATGACATCTCCTTGGCCATTTTCCACTTAGGGAATCAACATTATTGGGAAGATCACTCCAGCGGGGACAAGTGGTCATTATTTCATCTTGGTAGCCATCGATTACTTTACAAAGTGGGTCGAAGCGGCATCCTATACTGCCCTAACCTATAAGCATGTGGCCAAGTTCATACAAACCAATATCATCTGTCGATATGGGTGTCCACATGAGATAATCAGTGATAATGGGTCCCATTTTAAAGCCAAAACCGCGCAGTTGTTGGCTAAATACAAAATCAAGCATCCTCATTCCTCGCCCTACCGACCTCAGACTAATGGTGCAGTAGAGGTGATGCGTGTCCTAAATATGATGTTTTACACCCTATTTCACACGCATTTCAGAGCTCAATTATGTAGTTTATGCTACTATTTTCCCTATTTCCGTCTACTTTCGTGTTTTTGTATAATATTGCAGAAATGTGAAGAATCCAGCGGAAATCAAGCCGAATCCGTCCCTAAGTACTTAGCATTGCATTTGACATGGAGTAAAGACTCGGGAAATAAACTTGGTGCGCATTTCAAGGCCTGAAAGATGTATTTGCGAGAGTTTTAGAAGCGGATTACCAGCTACAGTGGTCTATAGACTGACCTACATGGTCTATAGACTGTCAGAATGCTTCTCGACATTGCAGGCTGCTTTAGATGGATATATCTCGAGTTCTAAAGCAGATAATCGAGCGATTCCTAATGGAGGTGAAATCTTATCCTCTTATCTTTCCAACACCGCGTAGAACGCCTGATTTGACCAAGTAACGAAGAAATGGCGGTTGTTTTAAGATCGGTGCGCGCTGCAGGAATCATCAGAATGCAATTCTGTACAGCGCATGTGGTCGATCGACTAGCCTCATTGGTCGATCGACCACTCCACGAGCTAATGCGCAATTTAAAAGACGAGTGACCGAAGCCCAATTGTAATTAGGTTTAGGAATAGGTTATGTTACTTTCCTATATAACGTAACTTTACCTGTTGCTTGACACATCTATCATTCATTAGCTTAGTTTAATTCAGTTCCTATAATACATTAATGATTCGTAGTTAGAATTCTCAACAAAGTTCTCATCTTATTTTCGGATTCATTGCTTATTCCTTTGCTTCGTTAACTTTATTCCTTAATTTCAGTTTACTTTCAATTCTTCCGTAGTTTAGTTCTTGCTAGTTTAGTTTTCCCAAAGCCAATTTATCGTCTCATGTTGATTAATTGTTTAGTTAATTCAATTATGAGTTCACTTGCTTTAGTTGTTAATTTTACTGTTATTATTATCGCTAGTATGTCTAGCTAAATACCCTTTGCTAAGATGTAGGGGATCTATGGCGTAGATGGCATTAGAATAGGTGACCCCGAATTAGGGCATGGTCGATCGACTGGCTTAACTAGTCGATCGACTAAGCCGTGTGGTCGGTCGACTGAAGTAGTTGGTCATCGACCAGACCGTGTTTGATTAGCGTTTGTTTGATTCTTTAAGTGCAATATTTAACAATGAGACCAAGAGGAGACTTGTTAGATGCTTAGTTTTGACCAACCCGTAGATTGAGAGATAGGGAAGGGCATTAATTAATGAATTAAGACGATTAAATTGCTGAGATCGAGAGATAATGTAATTTAGGCTTTAGGAATCAGTAATCGGGGGCGAGAGCTAGCATTAGTAAGACTTAGGGACTGGTAGCATAGGCCGAAAGGAGCTACTAGTTATCTTAGACCGAGAGGACTTGTTTTACCCATCCTACACGACTGTATTTCGGACTTACCTAGGATTATGTGCCATCGTAGCTATAGTGAACTGACCGTCTTAGCATTTCTTTTATCATTGTTTACCGTCCTTATTTACTTTTATTTGTTTATTTAGTTTATGTTTTTAGACTTAGCTATAATCCATATCAACCCCCCCCCCCCTCACTGTTACCGTTAGACTGAAATAAAAGCAACTATAATCTCCCTACCTCCCTGCGGATCGACCCTTACTACCACTTGCTAGTTGTAGTTTGGTATTATAAATATTATTTTTGGGTGCACACAACGACAGGCATCAAATTTTGGCGCCGTTGCCGGGGAGGCAGCGCTAGTTTTAGTTGTTTTTAATTTTAGTCTTTCTTTCTTTAGTCTCAGGGAACTTCGGTTCCTTGAGATCGTTCTCATGTTTCATGTTCTAAGTTTTCCACAGGAAGAGGATGAAATCTTTGGTGCTTATTTAGCCAGACTTTGGGAGTTTATTGAGCCCAGACGAGATGCCTTTTCTGATCTCCAAATATGCTTCACTATTGTTCGGCATATGAATGACCTTACGCGAGCATACCTCGAGTCTATAGGTAAGTGGGATTTCGAAGGAATCCCCGTAATTGAGGTATTAGAATTATTTAATTGGTTTGCTACTGAATCTCGTAAACCCAACTTTTCTCTTCATGTTGACTCAGATGAGGGGGTGGGTGAGACCTTAGAAACTGATTTAGGAAATGCTGACGGAGACATAGAGGAGACCATTAGCGTGGTTGATAATCCTTTTTATGAGCATAGTTTAGAACCCCTTTATGATTCTTGCACTGATAGTGAGGACGATTTGGAGGATCTCTTTAAGAACCTCAACCTTGATGAGTCTAGCGATAAGGAGAGTGGGGAGGAAAATTTTGACAGTCTTGAGGTTAATTGGGATGTGTATGATGATATTATAGATGAACCTATTATAGAGGACCCGATTGACCCATTTGACTTTACCGCTCCTTGCATTTGGGATGATTATTCACCTTCTCCTTTAGATGACCATATTTCTCCACCTCACAGTTCATACCCGTCTGAGCATCTTAATTCTACTCGCGTTATTTTTGAGTCAATTGCTCCTGAGCTCTCTAATTCTCCACCTGTGGTTAACTTGAGCTTTTATATTCCGCCCTTAGCTAGAGGGCAGAATTATTTTGTTGATGATTTTAGGAGCTGCCATAGGAAATTTGTTAGGCTTAAATGTTTTTACATTTTGATTTCCTATGTTATTTCTATATTATGGTGCTACTTACAGTTTTGTGTAGCACATGCGCAGATGTATGATAGGTTGCTGAGAGCCTTGAGTTGTTTTGATTGGGCTCCATTAGAGTAAGCTGCTGAAGAAAAAGAGGTCGAGCGGGACCTATCTGAAACCAGCGCTAGCCGGGAGGCAACCCGGATGTGATTTGTTTAGTTTTGCGAATAAAATTCGTAGTTGTTTTAAAAAATAAATAAGAACTCTTAGTGTGTGCTTAGTTTAATTTCCGTCTTTAGACTGTTACAATTGGGTTTAGCGCAATTTTTGGCGCGTTTTTATGTGCATTTACAGGTTATTAGACCAAGTTAACTAAATTCATTGAGTTAATCCGAAGAAAGAAGTCAAGTTTTGCGTCGGGTAGGTCGGTCGATCGACGACCTAGGATCGATCGATCGCCCTCAAAGATCTGAGTACCCTCTGATCATCGTGAACTGGTCGATCGACCAGGACCATCGGTCGATCGACCACTGTAGCTCCTGTACTTCTTTCTTGAATTTAATTCTTTGCACGTAATTTACCGCTTCATTTTTGTTTTCTCGGATAATGCGCGGTATATTCTGTCTTTTCAGGTACTTGTTGGTAGCACTGCTGGCTACTGAAACCTCCTAGCTCACACTGGTTTGGGGAGGTTTCCTTTTGCTGCGCTTAAAGTCTTGTGAGTTTCCGAGCTCTTACTTCATGTCTTTTTTACTTAATTTTATCGCAAATTCCCGTTTTCCCTCTTATTTCATTATATGATTTTGCACAATGGGGACATTGTGTGATTTGGTTTGGGGAAGGGTTTTGCATTGCATTCATATGTTTTATTGTATTTCTGTTTCACGTTTGTTTCACTTCAGTTTGCATTTGTTATTTCATTTCTCTTATATATACATAAAATCAAAAAAATTGAAAATTTCAAAAATTCAAAATGCACGTTTATTTTAGCATATAGGTCGAGTCAGAACGATAGTATTTCAATGATGACATTGCATTTTCAGCTATTTTATGCCTAAGCCTTGCTAATTGACATGTTATTAGTAGAATCATTTGCATAGTTTACGAGTTTTTGTTAAATTCTTGCTGGACTTGAGACTTGACTTAGATTTTTGGCAAACTACATCATTTTCTGAGGTTTAGAGCCTATAACTGGTGACATCTATGACCAGTTCATCTAGGATTGTGAGTAGCTACTCCTTATGAGACATGTTACATTAATTTGCATAAATATGAACTTAATCTACTTAATACCTGTATGCATTCGGGTTCGTGGTTTGTTGACACATGTGGAAGAGGTCATCCCTTTATTCATTTTGCCCATAAGCTTCACACTGCCAAAAATAGCCTTTTTGTCCCGTTAACTACATCCTACATTTAGCCTGCCTTTGTCAAGCTAGTAGTTTACGTTTTGGGATTGTTACTTCATTTTTGGTAGCTAATGCTCATTTTGAGATGAAGTTGGGAAGAGATGGAAAAGGGAAGAAAGAAGAGAAAAAAAATGATTCGAAAAAGAGAAAAAGAGTGTTGTACTGTAGAGGACGGTCGATCGACTGCCCATTTCGGTCGATCGACTGAAACCCGAGAAAGAGAAAAATCACATGGTTTGAATCTTTATGAGTTGGTGATTTATACTCCCATGTTTCATTTGTATCTTATGGGGAGTTGTTTAATTACGGAGATTGTGAGTTTTGTGCTTGTAAATTAGCACCGTTTCGATTGAATTTTGAGCAAGGATTTGGGATGATTTATTAATTTGGTTCCCTTAGTTACTAGCTTGGCTTTTAACTCTGTTTTTATCCAAATTCGTCTTAGCCTTTCTTGCCCATAGCCTCACATATCCATATTTACCTCGGCATGTGTCATGGTCATCTGTTCGGATTGAATGCATATGTACGGTTGTAGGGATTACTTTCATATTACATTGCACGCATGTTCTTATAGGTCGTAGTTAGGTGAGTGTCACTAACAAGATGAATTCTTTCTATCTTTTACATATACTCACCTGTGCTTATGTGTGATATGAGCGACCCGTGAGAGTCCATAATGATAAGTCTCTATAGCTGATGGTTCAGCAGTTTTTAACGACTTCATAACTCGTTTGCATGATTCATATTGCTAATTGATTGTTAGTTCTAGCATTAAACTGGTTTAGGCTTTACAGTTTGCATTTCGCTCTGAGATTGAACTCGTTCCATTAGGTCTTAGGATCGAGTCTAGTTCTTGCTTGGGGACAAGCAAGGGTTTGGTTTGGGGAAGTTTGATGCGTGTCCTAAATATGATGTTTTACACCCTATTTCACACGCATTTCAGAGCTCAATTATGTAGTTTATGCTACTATTTTCCCTATTTCCGTCTACTTTCGTGTTTTTGTATAATATTGCAGAAATGTGAAGAATCCAGCGGAAATCAAGCCGAATCCGTCCCTAAGTACTTAGCATTGCATTTGACATGGAGTAAAGACTCGGGAAGCAAACTTGGTGCGCATTTCAAGGCCTGAAAGATGTATTTGCGAGAGTTTTAGAAGCGGATTACCAGCTACAATGGTCTATAGACTGACCTACATGGTCTATAGACTGTCAGAATGCTTCTCGACATTGCAGGCTGCTTCAGATAGCTATATCTCGAGTTCTAGAGCAGATAATCGAGTGATTCTAATTTGAGGTGAAAGCTTATCCTCTTAGCTTTCCAACGCCGCGTAAAACACCTGATTTCACCAAGTAACGAAGAAATGGCGGTTGTTTTAAGATCGGTGCGCACTGCAGGAATCGTCAGAGTGCAATTTTGTACAGCGCATGTGGTCGATCGACTGGACTCATTGGTCGATCGACCACTCCACGAGCTGATGCACAATTTAAAAGACGAGATACCGAAGCCCAATTGTAATTAGGTTTAGGAATAGGTTATGTTATTTTCCTATATAACGTAAATTTACCTGCTGCTTGACACATCTATCATTCATTAGCTTAGTTTAATTCAGTTCCTATAATACATTAATGATTCGTAGTTAGAATTCTCAACAAAGTTCTCATCTTATTTTCGGATTCATTGCTTATTCCTTTGCTTCGGTAACTTTATTCCTTAATTTCAGTTTACTTTCAATTCTTCCGTAGTTTAGTTCTTGCTAGTTTAGTTTTCCCAAAGCCAATTTATCGTTTCATGTTGATTATTTGTTTAGTTAATTCAATTATGAGTTCATTTCCTTTAGTTGTTAATTTTACTATTATTATTATCGCTAGTATGTCTAGCTAAATACCCTTTGCTAAGATGTAGGGGATCTATGGCGTAGATGGCATTAGAATAGGTGACCCCGAATTAGGGCATGGTCGATCGACTGGCTTAACTAGTCGATCGACTAAGCCGTGTGGTCGGTCGACTGAAGTAGTTGGTCGATCGACCAGACCGTGTTTGATTAGCGTTTTTTTGATTCGTTAAGTGCAATATTTAACAATGAGACCGAGAGGAGACTTGTTAGATGCTTAGTTTTGACCAACCCGTAGATCGAGAGATAGGGAAGGGCATTAATTAATGAATTAAGACGATTAAATTGCTGAGATCGAGAGATAATGTATTTTAGGCTTTAGGAATCACTAATCAGGGCGAGAGCTAGCATTAGTGAGACTTAGGGACTGGTAGCATAGGCCGAAAGGAGCTACTAGTTAACTTAGACCGAGAGGACTTGTTTTACCCATCCTACACGACTGTATTTCGGACTTACCTAGGATTATGTGCCATCGTAGCTATAGTGAACTGACCGTCTTAGCATTTCTTTTATCATTGTTTACCGTCCTTATTTACTTTTATTTGTTTATTTAGTTTATGTTTTTAGACTTAGCTATAATTCATATCAACCCCCCCCCCCCATCACTGTTACCGTTAGACTGAAATAAAAGAAACTATAATTTCCCTACCTCCCTGCGGATCGACCCTTACTACCACTTGCTAGTTGTAGTTTGGTATTATAAATATTATTTTTGGTGCACACAACGACAGGCATCAAATTTTGGCGCCGTTGCCGGGGAGGCAGCGCTAGTTTTAGTTGTTTTTAATTTTAGTCTTTTTTTCTTTAGTCTCAGGGAACTTCGGTTCCTTAAGACCGTTCTCATGTTTCATGTTCTAAGTTTTCCACAGGAAGAGGATGAAATCTTTGGTGCTTATTTTGCCAGACTTTGGGAGTTTATTGAGCCCAGACGAGATGCCTTTTCTGATCTCCAAATATGCTTTGCACTATTGTCCTAAAATATGAATGACCTTACGCGAGCATACCTCGAGTCTATAGGTAAGTGGGATTTCGAAGGAATCCCCGTAATTGAGGTATTAGAATTCTTTAATTGGTTTGCTACTGAATCTCTTAAACCCAACTTTTCTCTTCATGTTAACTCAGATGAGGGCGTGGGTGAGACCTTAGAAACTGATTTAGGAAATGCTGACGGAGACATAGAGGAGACCATTAGCGTGGTTGATAATCCTTTTTATGAGGATAGTTTAGAACCCCTTTATGATTCTTGCACTGATAGTGAGGACGATTTGGAGGATCTCTTTGAGAACCTCCAACTTGATGAGTCTAGCGATAAGGAGAGTGGGGAGGAAAATTTTGACAGTCTTGAGGTTAATTGGGATGTGTATGACGATATTATAGATGAACCTATTATAGAGGACCCGATTGACCCATTTGACTTTACCGCTCCTTGCATTTGGGATGATTATCCACCTTCTCCTTTAGATGACCAGATTTCTCCACCTCACAGTTCATACCCGTCTGAGCATCTTAATTCTACTCGCGTTATTTTTGAGTCAATTGCTCCTGAGCTCTCTAATTCTCCACCTGTGGTTAACTTGAGCTTTTATATTCCGCCCTTAGCTGGAGGGCAGAATTATTTTGTTGATGATTTTAGGACCTGCCATAGGAAATTTGTTAGGCTTAAATGTTTTTACATTTTGATTTCCTATGTTATTTCTATCTTATGGTGCTACTTACAGTTTTGTGTAGCACATGCGCAGATGTATGATAGGTTGCTGAGAGCCTTGAGTTGTTTTGATTGAGCTCCATTAGAGTAAGTTGCTGAAGAAAAAGAGGTCGAGCGGGACCTGTCTGAAACCAGCGCTAGCCGGGAGGCAACCCGGATGTGATTTGTTTAGTTTTGCGAATAAAATTCGTACTTGTTTAAAAAAATAAATAAGAACTCTTAGTGTGTGCTTAGTTTAATTTCCGTCTTTAGACTGTTACAATTGGGTTTAGCGCAATTTTGGGCGCGTTTTTATGTGCATTTACAGGTTATTAGACCAAGTTAATTCAATTCATTGAGTTAATCCGAAGAAAGAAGCTGTTTCGTCAGGTAGGTCAGTCGATCGACTGACCTAGCTTGTCGATCGACTGCCCTCAGAAGTACAGTACCCTCTGATCATCGTGAACTGGTCGATCGATCAGGACCATCGGTCGATCAACCTCTGTAGCTCCTGTACTTCTTTCTTCAATTTAATTCTTTGCACGTAATTTACCGCTTCATTTTTGTTTTCTCGGATAATGCGCGGTATATTCCGGAAGCGGAATGGAATAAAGACAGATATGAAGAACTCGTTCTCTTGGACGAACGAAGGCTGTGTGGCTTGCATAATGTTCAAACATATCAGGCACGAATTTGAAGAGCTTTCAACAAGAAAGTTATACCTCGAAACATCTAGGAGGGAGATCTAGTGCTTAAATCTGTTCGAGCTTTTCTACCAGTCGACCCAAGGGGAAAATTCAAACCTAATTGGGCTGGTCTATACTTAGTCAAAACCATACTCTCAGGAGGTGCGGTTAGAATTACGGATTTAGATGGAAACGAGTTCTCAAAGGCGACTAATCTAGACCAACTTAAACGATACTACCCCTTAGAATAAGACAAGAAACGCACCATGCGGGACCCACGTGCCACTCCTGCGACACCAAATACACGGCACTAGCCAACGATTCGTGTCACCTCGCTCTTGCGTTTTGGCATTATTTATCCTCAGTATCATCAATCTAACTTAATTGCATTTTCTAAGAGTAAGTAAAGCGCCATGCTTATTCCCTACGTTCATTACAAGCTCTTGTTTCGAACATTTATTCTTTTACATTTTCCATTTTCGAACTACGTTCCGGGTTTGATTTTATTTTCAATGAATATATAGGCAATCCTTCACAGGGCACATCCAAATAATTTCTAATCAAAATATAAATAGAAGAACATTTGCTTTGGCACTTGGAATTCAAAAGAATAAATAAAGGGAGCTGATTTTAAGTTCTTAACTAAAAACAATTGATTTATTCATCTATTAATAATACGCCAAATAATATATAAATGCTGAAATGAAATGCTTGGCTAGGACTCTAAAAATCCCGCCATTTATTACAAGCAATAGTAATAATAATAAATAATGTAAAGACTCAGGCTATTCCTATTCTTCCATCTTCCCCTTGCCTTTGTCATTTCGATCATACTTCTTGTCACGACCTCGAGGGGGACGCTCTTGCGTAATCTCTGACCTAATCACCAACGGTCTTTCTCGAGGTCTAGTCTTCCCATTTCGATCCATAATCACCTTCTCAATAGGACCACTCTTTGGTTTCAACTTTGGGCGGACGACTCGGAGTCCAGCTTCTTCCTCTTCTTCAGTCAAGTACTTCTGATTCTCTTTCGCAACCTCATGGATTTTGTAGTCAATCGGCTCATGCTTCCTCAACTTCTTGCGGTCTTGCAAGGTGCTAGCCTTGACCCACTACAAATAAGATTCTGACACCCACAGTGAACCAACCGGGACAGGAATAAACCACATGTTCCTTTGGGTCCAACACAAAGCCCACTCGCGGCAGGTCTCAGGCGTATGTTCCAAAGCCACTTGTGGGACAGTGTCAAGCTTTGGAATCTTCTGCTTCATACCAACTTGCCTCATTAGCCTCTCCGGGAAGATATGGACCATGAACTCCAAACCTGGGACACGAATGGATCAAAAGGGATCTAGGGATGATACTCGTGTCAACGCCCTAAGATGCCACCAAGGGATAATCCATCTGATCAACGGACCTCCTTCATTCTTTAGTTTGTCCTCCCAGCAGTTACAAACTCGAGTGAAATCAACCATATACAACCTCGTCCTCATCAGAATCGATTGTGATCGATATCCAGGCAGTCAACTAGGGGCTCGATCGATCGCACCCTTTCCATCAACCAAATCTGCAAGAAAGGTGATGAGTGTTAATGTCTCCATTATCGAAAAGAAAGCAAACAAACAAAAGAGAATAAATGGAAGCATTTTTACCTATAAAATGATAAGACTTCTAAGAACGGGAGCTCGCAATTAGCCTTCCGACTATCCAACCCTCTCTCCCAACACCAGACAAGCTGGGCTCTTGCGCAGCTCCATTTGCTTAATGATATCCAAAAACCGCGGGTCACCTCTCATCTCCGCATCAACATGGCCTTTCAAAACAAAGTAATGAAGAAGACAAAAACAGAGGGCTATGCGGCTCACAGCATAAGAAATAGAAGGGTCTTCCCTGTCTATGAAACGGTCAATAAAATCAAAGATCCGGACAACTTTGGAAGTTACAAGGCGATCCACTTCAGCTATGGTCAATACAAGAAGATCCTTGAACTTATTCTTATACCCTTGCGACCTACATGGCAACACCTGGAGACTTTCGGTATCCCATCCTCCAATCGCTGACAACTCTTCGGGAAAAGGACAAATTTCATCTCCGGGAAAGGCGAAAACCTGATACTCCGGGTTCCAATATCCAAGACAAGCATCAAGAAAGGGTCTTACCACCTTCACCTGTTTAAAAGTTATAACGGATCCAAATATATCATACTTTTCCACGCTTGAAAGCTCGTAGGTCCATTCCTTGAGTCGTGATTCGAAAGCATCCATTTTTTTGAAAGATCATTTTTAGAGAGAAATATTATATTTGAAGATTTACAGAGTAATAGAAGGAAGAATTGTGAGAATGGAAGCTAACCCGAGGCCTCTATTTATACTATTCGACCTTTCCAAAAATCGCTGAGGAAGAGAACACCTGAGGAGAAAACGCAGCAACTACTGCGCAATTTAGAAGAATCGCAGCTCATGCTGCGCCTCTTCCTCAGCTCAATTTCTGCAATTTCGGCGAAGGATCTTTCCTAAATCCGGATTTGGCTTGAACTTTCCTATTCTTATAAGGATACGTGTTTGTTTTTTTACGGAAATTCTTATTTCCTCACTTATTCCAAATTTGTTAGGGAATCCCATTTCAACGCGGGTTCGCTTTTCGAGACGATGTCGTCATTTTACATTTCGTCAAAATGCACACTTATCTATTTTTTATTCTTTTTTTATTTTGGGGAATCATTTCCATTATTTCCTTGTCTCAAATCTTTCAAACTTATTTGAGTTTTTTTTTTAGGGGGAAGCACTCTCATTATCCGTCGCGCGTCGAGTCATTTCATTTTTCTCA
The DNA here is from genome assembly GCF_048544455.1 of Silene latifolia. Taxonomy (NCBI): domain Eukaryota; kingdom Viridiplantae; phylum Streptophyta; class Magnoliopsida; order Caryophyllales; family Caryophyllaceae; genus Silene; species Silene latifolia. The sequence goes on from NC_133538.1 coordinate 391,790,046, forward strand.
CTAAATGTGGCACTCTTTTTTTTTTTTTTATGATTCGACTTGATCAAGTTGCACTTTTTTATTTGAAATCAAAATTTCGTGCTATATGTGTTATGTTTGCTTTTTCTGTATGAATTTCGGCAGCACGACAGCGTAAACTGTCAAAATGCCAAACTTGTTTCCAAGTTAACCTGTAGGTACCAGCGTGTTTCACACCCAGAATAAACAAATGGCTCGCAGGCCATGACATATATACAACAAAACATTTATATGTACAACAAAATTCGGGCTCATGCCCAAAAGCATAAAATGTACAAAACACAAGACTAGCCGCGAAGATCAGCTAGACGACCCCCCAGCTCAGCCACCATCGACTCGAGGAAGGCAATGTCAGCATCTCGAACCTCTAGCTCCCTCGACAAGCAAGCCGTCTCCTCATGCGACTCCTCGGGCTCACGCTCCCTCTGAAAGGAAGGAAATTCATAAATGACAAAGCAAGAGAGGCAAATACTCCAAAAAATGTTTCAAATATTCATACATATCGAGAAGGAGAAAAGGGAGGTTCATACCTGCGGACTCGGGCCACCCGAAAGAGTCTTCACGGCCGTCGCTCGGAGCCGGTTGACCATCCGCCATAACTCCGCGTGCCTCGACGGTGCCACCTGCATTTCAAAACAAGAATAAAGACCGTGTTCTTACACAATTATTTCAAAAAAGAGAAAAGGGGAACAAGCCCAAACTGGGGGCTTATCCTCCTCACAACATGCTGCCACTCGTCAAGTCCAGCCTCTGTCACCGCCTCGGTGAAAGACGGATTCTCCATCAGTACTATTGTATCAGCTGGCCCAGGGTACTCAAGTGTCTCCGGAAAAGCTGGGGGGACGACACCCGCCATCTCGATGTCTTGCCAAGATACGATTATCATTTCCAAGCTATATTCAAGTACGTCATTTCGAGTTTCAAATATTCAAAAGGAGTTATACTTGCCACGACCGGCCAGCATGTCAGGCGTCCCTGTACAAACTCCGAGTACTCAAGCTCGGGAAGAAAGAGAGCGTCACCACTCGCTCCAGCGAGGTCGGTCGTCCTCTCAGCCTCTGAAGGCTCCCTAAATATCGTCCGTGGAGGATCTATGGGAACTACAAAAGCGTCACGGAGGCACTGTCGAGCCAACCGCTCAACTTGGTACCACACAGGTCCCATGGGCGTCGCCAGAATAAGCCTACTCGAAATCCTAGGACGAAGAACGTCGGCTATAAAAGCTGGAGCGCCAATGTAGTCATCCTAAGGTCGCGGCACCCATTAAAAAGGATGTGAGGGGGTCATTCCTATGATCACTATGGTTTCAAAGACAATAAAAATAAAGAGCGAGAAGAATGCTTACACTGTCAAGCTGCACGACATTGACACCCCTCCTACAGGTGTCGTAAGAAGACCGCTAGCTCTTCTGCCGACACAGAATCCAGTCTCTAATGACGGGATACTCTCTCACTACGTCCGCTGCCCTCTTGGGAGCGAAGCCAGGGAAGAATGAGTATACCCATGCCTGAAAAACAAAAACGATACAATAATAAAAACAATCCAAAAATCAGTAATCTAATTTAAAGATCAATCTCCGTTTCCAAATTCAATTAAAAACTCGTTTCAAATTTTCAAAAACAAATTCAAGTTCAATAAAAAAAAATTTCAATTTCAATTTCAAGTCAAATTCAAAAATTTTAATTTCAATTTCAAGTCAAATTCAAAAAAATTTCAATTTCAGTTTCAAGTCAAAATTCAAAAAAAAAAAAAAAATTTCGATTTTAATCTCAAAGTTCAATTTCAAATTCAATTTCAAATTCAATTTCAAGTTCAAAAATTTCAATTTCAAGTTCAAAATTTCAAAGTTCTTTTAAAAGAAAATTTTTTCAAGTTCGAATCGAAATTCATCTCAGAACTCGTGCTTTCAAAATGATCTCATTTATAACCAGATTTAGTACCAAATGGCAAAAGAAAAAGAAGGTTCATTCCTCCAAAATGAGACCTGGACCGACATTAGCAGGAGAAGTCCCCTTCTCCATCAGCTCGGGATGAACCATGGCCCTCATGTACTGTATGAGGATCTCAAAGCTAGGAGTAACCCAGTCCCAACGACCTAGGCTACTCAAGTCAGCAAGGAAAGGAAGAAGCTTCGTTGACAACCTCTCCCCTTTGTCGCCGAAGTAAATCAAAGACAGAAACCACCAGAGCCACAGTCGGGCTCGCTGCTCAGCTGTACATGGTGGAGGAGGCACCATCTCATCATCTGCGGTCATCTGCAGTCTCGCCGGAGTCTTACCGTCAAAAGTATTCCTTGACGTAAGAACTCGGGACTAGGCCAGATACCCTAGCCGCAGCCTTGGCCAAGTTCCAGCCGATCAAACCTCTAGCCTTGGCCTAATCCGCTCTCATGGCTGTCGCGGGCCAAGCTATCATCTCTTCTCCACAAGGTAAACTGGAGATCATGGCAAAGTCCTCCAAAGTGACCCCGATATCTCCAAAAGGCATATGGAAAGTCGAGGTCGTATCCCAGAAGCGATCTAGGAAAACTCGAATCAGGCACATGTTGGCCCCGAATCTTCTTCCCTTTGATCTCTCGACAGCCCCTCACCAAGGATCCGAAGGCCCCGCGCTCGATGATTGACTTCTCCTCCTCCGACAGCTTCTCGTAGGCCTCCATCATGGTCGTGTACCCAGAAAAGGACCTCATGTTCCCGGCCTCCTGAATTTGCAATGTTTCATTAGCTTCTTAGCAAAGATAAAGCAGATAAGTATAATTGATTCGATATAAAGACAAGGTCAAGGTTTACCAAACTCCTCATCTCACGGTACAACAAGTGACTCTCCGCTGCCCAAATGAGATGCCGACCATCCCATTTGTCTGCCCATTGAGGCGCAGGCACAAGCTGGCGCCCTCTCCTCCTCACGTTTACCCTCCGCGCCACCTCTTCCTCCTCCATTTCCTCCCCGTGAACTAATTGGGTTGAAAGGGGATCAACGCCAACCTCCATGGCGTCTCGCCCCGAGGTAGAAGGTACATCTTCTGCAAAAAGAAAGAAGAAAACCGAAATTGAAGCATTTAGAGGCCGTTTTGAGCAGTTTTCGAGGCATTTCTTTAAGCTCTACCATCAAACAAGTCGACAAAGTGATAAAACTACGTTCCCACGTAGCTAAATTAAGCCTATTCACGGTCACAAGCCAAAAATTCGGCAGCATTTCATTACTATGAGTCTAAACCCATACAAAAAGTTTCCCGGAAGACCTGTCACAAATCAAAATTTTGACATGATAGGAAGTTTAACCATCATCCAAGGGTTCCAAAACATCAAGTTTCGTCAAAAATCGACAAGTTTTAAGCTATTTTAGAGCCCTTTGAAGTGGTTTAGCAAGATCGTCTTATTTTGCTCTCATTTCATCAAAACTCAACGAAAATTCGAAATGAATATATGGTTATGCTTCTAGCATGTTCAATTTTGCATTTCTAATGTCAATTTCAAGGGACAAATCCATTTGGGACGGAACCCCCAAGTTTTCGACATTTTAGGGCATTCAAACCGTAATTTTTCTATCCTATTCAAGCTACAAATATAATTTAAAGAAAAGATGAGACACATACCTGGATTTGTCATGGTTAATGTCGGATTTTGATCGAATTTTTGTAAAATTTGGTTGGGTTTTGGGTGTTTGTCGAGAGGAAGAAGAAGAAGAAACGTTTATGTTTAACTAATATGAACTCGCACTGAGTTCTGTTTTACTCAGGCACGAATGAACCCGGGAGAAAATGCAGCTCTTGCTGCGCTCTTTCCATAGGCTTGTTCCTTGTTACGCCCTATTCCTCTGCAGGTTTTTGTAGTAGTTTTCTTTCAAGACGTTATAAGCTCGTTAGGGTGGGTCCAAGCCTTATACTTTCCCGCCTTGAGGTGTTTCCACTAGAGCAATGGGTATTTCTACTCCGTATATTTTCTACGGGTATACTCTTCCCAACGATAGTCAAGATATTCCCCAGCGACGATCAAAATGTTCCTAATCATCTATGTGTTCCCCAGCGAGAGTTAGTTGCCGCTATACAGCCTATATTTTTCTCAATCAGAATACAGAGTTCGCTTGAGACCGATGCAAGCAGATTCCCCAGCAATTTCTTCCAACGTCCTGTTGACTCTCATATGGTTACCCACAGAGTTCGAGAGGAACATCTCCCGAAGAGTTTTGTATCTTCGGATGTTTACCTTAATCCTTCAGATCTTTCAGATTCTTGCCTTAAACTTCAGATAGTTCAATTCTTCAGATGTTCTATCTTCAGGATAACCTTCATATGTTTCAGATGTTCTCCCTTCAAGAGAGTCCTTCATATGTCCTTCTTTCAGATAATCTTTCGGATAAACCTTTATTCCTTCAGATGCACCCTTCAGTAATTTTCAGTTACGTCCTCATGTTCAGTTTTTCAGAGAGTTATCCTTCAGCCTTCCCTTTTGAGATAGCCTTCAGAGTTAGCCTTCAGAAGTGTTAAGAAATTTCTTCAGAAGCCCGGTAACCCCTAATGCCTTCAGACATCAAGTTATCTTCAGACAAAGAGTTTCACCGAAGCGCTTTTAGTTCCGTTTCACCCAGGGGTGTCTCAGGTATGGTTTCTTCTTATAGCTGGCGAGCCTCCTTATGTAGTCTAATGGGCTTTAAACGACCCTCCTCGATAGTCGACAGACTCTAAAATGTTCCCGACGATAGGTCCTTGGCTCAGTCCCCTTGAGCCGCCTCGCATCGCCGTAGTCTTCAGGTTGTAATCTTCGATTGACCTGAGGGCTATACTTTGACTTTTGCCTTGTCCAAGCCTCAATCAAAGTGGGGGCTCTATAGACACCTCGTTTCTGCACCTCCCGCCAACCACCCGGTGATGATTAGGCCGCATGTTTGATTATGCGAAGCGATTTATGACATTTCGTAATTTCGTCGACACGTGATAGCTCAAACAGTCGAGTCAACCTCATGGTCATCATCTAGGTGTCATTACGGTCGTTTTGACAATAATTAAAGTATATTTGGAGTCCGGGTGAAAAACCATTTCCATTTTTCTAAACCGTCTAAAACCCGAGTTGGAATGTTCTGGAATTTTCCGGAGTAATATTCCTAAATTTCATCTTTTATCACGGAAATATCTACCTTGAGGAATAAGAAAGCTGACATCTTCCCTAATTCTTACAATCAACTGCGGAAATCTTGCGCCTCTTCCTGGGCTGCTTTTTCTCCTGTTTCCGTATTTCCTCCGGAATCCTTTCCTAATTTTACCCTTACCATAATTCCTCCGTGTGATTAGTATAAATAGAGGCCTTCGCCTCACATATTTCTCATGCGAGTGTCCGCCCTTCTCTTCTCCCTTTGCATTCTAAGACCGCCTTCTTGCTTCTCGATGCCTACGTGCTTGATCAATCGACCACGTAAGCTCAGATCCTTCTGAGTACCAGTCACGTTTTCATGACCGACTAATTTGACCACTACACTTCAATCAATTTAATTAACTTTTTCTAATTCCTCTTTAGAGGGCACTTTCAATCTGCATCGAGTCGAGCAATCACTAATATGACAACTTAGTTAATCTCGCTTCGTCAAACATGTAAGTCTGAGGGTGTAAAACCCAATTTATTTATTGTATTTTATTTTATATCACTTAATGTACGAGTTTATATCACGATTATGTTTAAAACCGTTTTCAAAATCGTATTTTAAAACCCTTTTGACGGAACAACATAGAGACACTGTCGAGAAGAAACGCAACAACAGTTGCGCCTTCTGGAACAGTCGCAACACTTCCTGCGCCTCTTCCAGAGGCTGCTTAGCCATTGTTGCTCTTCTTCTTCCATGTTTCCTCTATTTCATTCGAAGGCTCGGTTTTCTTCCGTTTTCTTCTTTATTTCCTTTCAAGTTTTCTTTTGTTCATTCACAAATTGTTTTACAAAATTCGTTTCAATAAATCCGACCTAAATCCCTTATAATTCGATATTTTCGGGTTTTCGTCATTAAATTCGAACCCGGATTCAAGAGGCTCGATTTGTTCATATCAAGTCCATCGAATTCGTCTTTGATACATGTTTTTGATTCTGTTCTTTCAATTACCTTTTCAAATCACATCTCTATTCCAAAGTTTGTATATAAACCCGTTTTTCGACATTAATTCATAATTAACTCATAATAATTCGTTTCCATTCATTTTTTTCTTGCTTTGCGACAATCTCATATGCATATATTACGGTTAAATCACTTTTAATCGAGATATGTTTCCATAATCAACATTAATCAACCAACGAATTATAACGATTAACGAGTCTGACTTTCACAGTCAAAACCCAACTCAAGAACAGTCGCATGAACTGGTGCGCCTCTTCGAGACGCAGCAGATGTTGCGCCTGTTCTGAGGTGGTTTCTGCCTCTGAACTCGTCTTTTTTTGTCGTAAGTCTTCTTATTAGGTTTTAATCGACTATTATCCCTATTATGGCTGTTAATTCGACCCATTCGGCATATCTTTCATATACTTTCTTTTTATTTCAAAACCCCTTTTAAGCGTACTCATGACGTAGATTCAAGTTATTCTTTGTAATTCGATTGTAATTTATTTCTTGTAGTTCATCTATAGCAATTTATCATTTTTGCATGATTTACTTACTTGGTAATCACATGTAATCAATCTATCCCACTTCGACCCTTCAATTTAATGCTAAATTTCTTGTTCGCCGACATAGTTAATTTTCACATGTTAGGATTAATCTATTGGATGTTGTATTGCATACATATAACTAACGACATACCAAATACAAACGACTTCCCTGATCATTAGTAAAGGCCGCTATCGAGGCGGGCGGGATTAGGTGTTCAAATAAACGAGCTTCCTAATATGTACCCTCACCCCTTACACAAGATCTCTGTGAACATCCGTGTTCAATGGCATCACGAGAGTCATTATAGACATAGAATGCTAAGGGTAACGAATTTCTTAGTTTTCATGTCACTACTTTGTGTCTTGACATGGCACGAGGTATTCGAATGGTTCCAATTTTCCATAAAAATTGGTGGCAACTCCACAAATGCAGGCTTTTCAAACCTTTCACCGATTTCAATTCCTTTCAAATCGGTAACGGCCCATGACGTGCCTCGGCCTCACGCCGGAGTTCCGTGGAAGAAGTGCCGCCGCCTCGTAACCAACGTGCGGGTGGCTGTGTCAACAAATAATGAACTGTGCTGTAAAACAGTAGAGTTAGAGATATAACTTTTCAAGTTGTCAAAAGGATTAGGACGTGATGGGCATAAGATAAGTGCATGATTATTTGGTTGGTTATGTAGTAATTGTACATAATTATGTATGTAGTTTTTGGATTTGTAAAGGATCATTTTTTATTGCCTGTGTGACTCGTGTGACTCGATGATTTGCGAAAAGGTAGCGATCCCCTACTCAATCTTGTGTTTAATTGAAAATTGTGTTATTGGAATTTGGGATTACGCAAGGTTATTATTGTATGCTATTGTCGTGGTGTTTAACGTGTTTATTTATTGTGTATGCATTATATTTGATACGTGCATTTTATATAGTCCTTTTTGGCCTTTTTATGCACGTATTTCTATGCTATTATCGTAGTTTATGCTACGAAATGCCCCGAATATGCTACTTTGGTTTATTTTGTTCTATTTGCATGAATGGACCAGAAAGTAGTGAAATCAAGCCGTTTATCGTCTGTTTTGCATGCATTTGGAGGAAGAATGAATTTGGAGTGGAAATATTGTTGTCTCGGGATGCGTGAAGCCGTTTCGGGAGCTAATAATCAAGTCAAAGCTGAAAACAAACGAACAAGTAGCTGTTGGAGTCATATTCTACTCGATCGAGTACTTTACTAGTCGATCGAGTGGTTTTGGATCACATAATAAGTCGTTCGAACACTTTCCTTAGTCGATCGAATAGTGTCTATTTAGTGTTTACTCGATCGAGTAGATTTTCTACTGGATCGAAAGGTTTGAGTCTTGTTCTGCTCGATCGAGTTGTTTTAAACCACTCGATCGAGTGGAATCGCTTATGGGCTCGGGCTTTTTAGTTTTAATTCGTCATTAGGTCAAATAAAATTCCTATTTTCTATAAATAGGAAAGATGGACGTCATTTGTAATCTCTCTCTTCTTCTCTCCTCTCTTGACCTCTTATCAATATACACTACTTTTCTTCTGTTTACTTTCTGTTCTGCTTCTCATTTTCCGGATCTTTTCCATTGTAACTTTCTTTCTCTCCCTTTCCTCTTTTATTTAATTAATGCTTATTGTTCTTCTACCCTTTATTCTTGTTCTTTATTTATTTATTTATGTCTAGCTAATTCCTCTGCTAGGATTAGGTGATTCGATGGACTGTTGTTAATTGCTAATTGGGTTTATAGATTTGTCGTTGTTGTTTTAGTCTATGTTAATCGCTGCTATAATTGTATCCTACTAGTTGAATCGATGCAATTAGCCTTTTAGCCTTGGTAAGCCTTGACCTAGACCGGAAGATTGGAAGGGGTGAGACCTGCAGTGAACAATAGGATGCTTTAGTGAGGGCGGAAGCTAAGCTAATAGTATTTTAGGGCGAATTGAGACCGGAAGGAGATATTCGTTGCCCCTTAGACCGACACATCGACTAATCTGTGACCTTAACTGCAATTAATTGACGTTCATTGATAACCCGAAATCCTAGTTCCCTCTCTCTCCCTTGTTAATTTCTCTTGTCTTTATTTCTCTTGCCTTAGTCTCTTTAGTTTAGTCAAAACAACCAAAATCCCCACACTGTGACACTAGACAGACCGAGTAGACAAGTAGATAGTGACCGCCTCCCTGTGGAGATCGACCCTACTTACCGCTGACTTCCGTTAGTAGTAGCTAGGTATTTATTTTTGGTACCTGACGACCGTATCAATATTATTATTAGTATTAGTATTACTATTGTTATTGATGTGGGAAAGAGATAAACAAATTTGGCCTTTGGGCTCCCTGAATAAAATAAGAATAATAGCCACTAAGTTTGTAACACTCCACGTTAATTGAAAAGGTCCAGTGATAGGCATAAATGACTAGTGCTTAAAGGGATTGAATGTTATACTCATATCAATAAAGTGCAGTTTCTTTTCTGGTTATCCATGCAAAAGAACTCCAAAATTAAGCGTGCTTGACTGGGAGTAGTCTTAGGATGGGTGACCTCCTGGGAAGGTTCCCGGGATGCGCATGAGTGAGAACAAAATGCGTTGTAAAGGACCCGTGTTTATCAATGGGCCATGTACACAGCCTGGCGAGCAACCATGAGTGACCGCTCCAGACCCTAGGTTTGGGTCGGGGTGTTACAAGTGGTATCAGAGCAACCCAGCGACCGTGTGGTGATGGGGGCAGTTGTTATACGCTCCATTGTGATCACCCACCTAGCCGGGGAGGATTCTGGGTTAGCGATTATGCTCCCAGCGCAACGAGGACATTGCGTTCTTCAAGTGGGGGTGATTGTAACACTCCACGTTAATTGAAGTGGTCCAGTGATAGGCTTAAATGACTAGTGCTTAAAGAGATTGAATGTACTACTCATATCAACAAAATGAACCTTCTTTTCTGGTTATCCATGCAAAAGAACTCCAAAGTTAAGCGTGCTTGACTGGGAGTAGTCTTAGGATGGGTGACCTCCTGGGAAGGTTCCCGAGATGCGCATGAGTGAGGACAAAATGCGCTGGAAAGGACCCGTGTTGATTAGTGGGCCATGTAAACAGCCTGGCGAGCTATGATGAGTGACCGCTCCCGACCTAGGTTTGGGTCGGGGTGTTACAAAGTTGGTCCGAGTATGCCATTAAGTTGGTCCGAGTATGCCATTAAATTGGTCCGAGTATGCCATTAAGTTGGGCCGTGATTGCCATTAAGTTGGTCTGTGCATGCCATTAAATTGGTCCGTGATTGCCGTTAATCGGTCCGTGTGGTAATGGCGTTAATTAACGGTATGTGTTTCTAATGCTTCTAGATGGTTTAAGTTTATTGAATGTGTTTTCTTACTGTTCTGTCTATCCCTACTCAACCATTGATTGAAGATGTTATGTGTGTCTTGTCAAAAATAAAATGGTGCATGCTTTAATTGATGGCGTCCTATAATGAACCATTTAATATTTTCGGTTAAATGGGGAGCAGATTAACTTATAGGTTGGATTTTAGTAGATTGCTGATAGCTAGATGTTTGGGTTCGGACGTGAGATGACTTATCGCCTGAAGTCTAGTTTATCACTATTATCACTTATTTATAGCTGAACTTTAATATTTATTCTTTCCGCTGTGTTATAATAAAGTATTTATTCAGTTTGGTTGGTTGTAATAAGACACTTTAAGACAGTTAATTATACTTATTTAAAGTACAATTCGTAGTGTTTGTATATTCACTAACTCAGGGAACTAAGATGGTAATGCTCTTATTTACTTTGGAAGTCTAACTAAAGGCTCCTGAATAAATGGGGGTGTTACACTCATTTAGGATCGGCATCCCAATTTCGAAAATCGGGACTGTGAAAGTTTTAAATTTTTAGCCTATAACCGAGGTTGGCTGGTATTTCCTGACAACAAAAATTGTCAAATATATTGTATTATGACGGTATTGATTGGCGATTATAAGTTATCGGTCGATAATACGTTAACAGGCTAGTGTCATAGTTGATATGAGCGGGCATCGATTTAGTGAGTGTCATGAGTAATGACTCACGAGAGTGTCATATGAGGTGGCTTGTAATACTCCACTGAACCGAAGACGTTATTTGGGCGGGGTACCCCCTTGAAGAGGTCCATTGATAGGCTTAAAATCTGACTAGTGCTTAAAGGCATTAGAAGTACTACTCATATCAACAAAGTGCACTTTCTTTTATGGTTATCAATGCAAAAGAACTCAAGAGTTAAGCGTGCTTGGCTAGGAGTAGTCTTAGGATAGGTGACCTCCTGGGAAGGTTCTCAGGATGCATATGAGTGAGGACAAAATGCGCTATAAAGGACTCGTGTTGATCTGTGGGCCATGTACACAGCCTGGCAAGCTACCGTGAGTGACCGCTCCCGACCTTAGGTTTGGGTCGGGGTGTTACAAGTGGTATTAGAGCAACTCTACGACCGTCTGATGAGCCTGTGGTCTGGAGTACCCGGGTCACCAACCTAGCGAGAGAGGATTCTGGGTTTGGCTCGGCTGCTGTCAGATGCTGTCAGGCGCAACGAGGACGTTGTGTTTTTCAAGTGGGGGTGCGTAATACTCCACTGAACCGAAGACGTTATTTGGGTGGGGTACCCCCTTGAAGAGGTTCATTGATAGGCTTAAAATCTGACTAGTGCTTAAAGGCATTGGAAGCACTACTCATATCAACAAAGTGCACTTTCTTTTAAGGTCATCCATGCAAAAGAACTCCAGAGTTAAGTGTGCTTGGCTAGGAGCAGTCTTAGGATGAGTGACCTGCTGGGAAGGCTCTCGGGATGCGCATGAGTGAGGACAAAATGCGCTATAAAGAACCCGTGTTGATCTGTGGGTCATGTACACAGCCTGACAAGCTACCGTGAGTGACCGCTCCCGACCCTAGGTTTGGGTCAGGGTGTTACAAGTAGGTGATCGTAGATCGTCTGACAAAGTTCACTTTCTTTTATGGTTATCCATGCCAAAGAACTCCACAGTTAAGCGTGCTTGGCTGGGAGTAGTTTTAGGATGGGTGACCTCGTGGGAAGGTTTCCGGGATGCACATGAGTGAGGATAAAATGCACTATAAAGGACCCGTGTTGATCCGTGGGCCATGCACACAGCCTGGTGAGCTATCATAAGTAACCGCTCCTGACCCGGTTTGGGCCGGGGTGTTACAAGTGGCCTAAACTGGGTCGGGGTGTTACATGGTTGAGTGTGGATTTGTGGAGGTAGGGGAAGGGAAAACACATTTAATTGGCAACCATGGTTCGTTTAGAAAATAGTTTTAAAAAATAGCTAATTTGGTAAATAGTTTTGTTAGAATGGTTAGTCCATTTTCTTTCTCTCCATTTCCTCTCACAAACCCATTTAATAATATTATCCTCTCCATACTCTATTAACTCTTTATTTCTATGCATAAATCGTGAACCGTTCAATGTTAATAGAATCCAATCTCGTTCGTTGATAGGAAATGGACTCTCCAATTTTTTTTAGGAAATGAAGAGAATTTTGATTCGAAGCATATGAAGAGCACGAGACTGAAAAGAAAGATGAAGGCTTAATTAACATTTATCAATAATGGGTCCATGTTGTACTTTAACCGAAAATAAGAGGTCGAAAACAGGCCAAGTTTAGTTGAGATAAGAGGGTAAAAGTTTGGTAAAAGTTAGATTTGTAAGTTAAATGGAGCTGGGATTAATTTGAGAATACCAGCTATAAGTATTATTGCTGTTAATCTTCCTTCAGAAAAAAGGGTGCGGAGGTTTTGGGACGGGTTTAGTTGCGAGTTGCGACACAGCAAGAAACACAGGAAGCAGGGAAAGAAAAGCTTGATGAGCAACAGCAGCAGCAGCGAGGAAGACGGTAACAAAGAATGGAAGGCCGCCATTAACGATATCGCCTCTTCTACTCCGGGACCCACTTCCAAACCCGGCCCAACCCCCTCTGATGACAACGATGACTCCCACTTTCTTCAACCCCAGCCCATTAAACACTACCAAATCAAGGTCCCTTCTTTCTCTTTCATTCATTTTATTCTATCCATATGTATTTCAATTTTACATCCGACTCCCCTTACCCCGCGATTTACGGGAGTTCCCGAGACCAGTGGTAGAGCTAGGATTTGAACCCAGTGGGTGCAAAAAATTTCAGCAGGGTAATGTTGTTGTTGTTGTTGATGTCCTGAATCTACAATTTTTCTAATCATTGACGAATTGACGTATCATGGTAAACATAAACTATTGACCGGGAGAGAGAATAGTAATAGTTGGAGTATTTCCAACAGATTGCGTTTTCTATAATGACATGTAGTTTTAATTGTTATTTAGGGCGAATTTGTAAAAATGCAGCCAACTGGCTTGGATGGAACTTGGTTGATACTTTGATAGTTGAAGAATTGAGGGTTTTTGTTCGGCTTGTAGTTGGTGGGGATTCAGTTGGAGATTTGGGTCACTAGTATCAGACCTGGTATACTGATTCCCCATTATTATGCGCTTAAAACAATTGCCCGCTCTCTGTGTAGAAGAAAGGAATTTAGGGATTTAACATGGAATATATGATACAAATTCTAGATATTTTTTCTTAAGTTAAATTGTGTCTTTAAATATGTAGCGTTGTTTTGTTTCGACTGCCCCTCACTAGGTGCAGGTGCTGTTTTGATGGTAACTGACAGGCGCAAAAGGTGTTGGATGACATGTTGGAAAAGTCATTGTTTTTGGTAAAAGACTCGAACCATGTGAATAATAATGTCATTGAAGATGATCAAGTTGGCAATGAAGTCGGGGTTCGTTTATTCAAGCAAGCTCCTGTTGGTATAGTGTTTGATCATCAAGGTATACCTATGATTTTCTTGAGCTTTATCCGTTCAGTAGGCTTAATTTTGAATATGATTGTTTTGTTTGAATAACATCGTTTTTGCTTGCAGTTGAACTCATGGGACCCACAAAAAAACCGAGAATCCTTCCTGGAGAAGAGGTTGATGAAAAATCAAAGAAGGTTTACTCTTGCTCTAGTACCCTTTCCTTTGAAGATTTTTCTTGTGATGCATGCACTAAAGCAGTTTGGGGGGAACAGAAATTTCAATCAAAGAGGAAATGTATTTTGATGTTGGGGGGCCAACGAGGAAAAAAAAAAATGAAGACAATCTTTGTTTTTAACCATAAATTGCCATGAGAAAATATGGACTATTGCCGCTTAACTAAGAGTATCTATATGCAATTTAAGGCAAACTTTTTGAAGTATTACCGCTCCCTTCTTCCGCCTCATGATATGAGTGACTACTGATTATCCGCCTTTTCCATCTACATGGCTGCAGTTCAAAAGAAAACTAAGATGTGTTGCAGTTGAGGGGACAGATATCTTAGCTGTTGCAGAACAGGCACGTCAAAAGGCTAAAGCTAGATCGGAAGCCAAAGAAGCGGCTGCTAAAGAAGCTGCTAAGAGAGAGGAAGAAAGGGTAGCCGAATTAAAGAAAATCAGAGGGGAAAGATGGCTCCCATCCATGGCTAAAGAAATGCAGTTGCAACGTCAAGACCGTAAAGTTTAGATACCAGACCTTCTGGTGTTCCTGTAACATCTTCCCTTCTCCCAAATTTCTTTTGCTCTAATTTTTCGTTTTTAGGCTTGCAATGAGGTTCATAACCAAATTTTGTGCGTTCCTCTTTATGTTCGTCATGTTTTAAGGTGTTTGCATCAATTGTTTACAAATTGGGCGATGCTGTGAGCTTAGCTTCAAAAGACTCATATTTTGGTAGTCTCTGTAATTGACAACATTTCAGGTTCTTCATGAATACGATTATTTTGATTAGTTTAGTCAGTTGTTAACCTTCTAATTACTGTGACCTTTTTCCAGAGAATTAAGCTAGAATTATGGAGCAAAAGAGTTGAATTACTGTCTTTACATAGTATGGTGCTTTACGCCTTTACATACCTATTCATAGCAGCTTTGTAACTTTAAACTCTATACTAACAATTAACTAACCCCCGAAAAGGCTACGGTTATCCTCGGTGTATAAAATCTTCTATACACTGCGAGTAATATCATGACATATGGCAATGGTGAGGCATGAAATAGAATCTTTTGCTTTGTTATATTTGGGAAGCCAAATTTTAGAAAATCAAATTTTAAATTTTCTTTCTCATATTATTGTTAGTATTTTTTTTATACCATATTTTTTTTAATTTTTCTGATTTGGGAAGATAATATTCTCACTTTTTCCTCTTTAACGTTATCAATACACTATACACTCGACGTTATTAGTTGTATGTAATCAAATGAAATCGATTCATTGACGCTATTATCCGTTTAAAAGAATTAACGTATGAATGAATGTTCAAATTTTTTTTAACCAAAGTAAACTTTATGACTTTATTGATAACGGTTTTTCTAACCTATACCCACTAGGCATAAAATAAGAAACCAAAATAGAAAAGAATTAAATGCTATTTTTATGGGAAATGGCTATGATAATAAATTGTTGGTGTAGAAAATTTAGAAGATATGGTCATATGGACAAAGATTTTGTTAGTTATAATATTATTTTTAATTATGGTAAATATATAATAATAATTATTAAACAAATAACAAAACTAATAAACTTCTAAAACTTTCCTTCTAGGGTAGAAAATTGTCCATGCAAATATCTCCCAAATTCCTTCCATGATTAATAATATGTTCACTTCACATGTCGAAATTTGATTGGTGGTGTATAGAATCTTCTATACACCAAGTGTAACCGTAGCACCTTCCGTGTAACACCCGTGAAAATTCACGGGATTGATTTAACTTTTAAAAATTAAATTTATTTAGTTTATTTGTGAAATAATTGTTACATGATGTATTTTGATCACTATAAAATATGTTGCTCAAAATTCATGGGTTGTTTCAAAGTTTCAGAAATTAAATTAAATTTAGGAAAAATGACAAAATACTACCTATTAAAGTTCGGTTTTTTTATTTTACTACATATTATGTTCAAAAGTACGAACTACTACCTATTAAACTGCAAATAACCTCAGACTACTACCTAATTGACGGAAAACACAATTAATTCGTCCAATCTCAGGTAAGATTTGCTTTCTTTCAATTTTTCTTTTCTTTACTTATCCTTTATACCCATATTACCCTTCTCCAATTCACCATAATCATTCAATACACAACTCTTCCTCCATTATCAGCTTCTTCTTCTTCAATCCATTTCTTCTCTCTTCCATTAAAGGTAAGTTTTCTCTCTCTTAAACTTTATACTTGTTTCCATTAATTAGTCTCCCTCTTCTCTGCCATTATTCTGCTCCGTTCTCAACAATTAATCGGTTACTTTTTTTTTTCTGATTTTTTCTGGGTTTTGTTGGAGTAGATCTGGAATTTGATGTCTTCAAGAAACTCTCACTCACATGGCTCAAGTCCATTGACATGTCACTGTGGCAAGTCTGTTGCTTTAGTGAAGGCGTGGACTACACAAAACCCAGGGAGAAGGTTCTTGGCGTGTAAGGACTATGACCATTCAACTGGTAGGCGAGGTTGTTCATACTTCAACTGGTACGACAATGGACAGACACCATGGCAAAGAGATGTTATCAATGACTTGCTAATGAACAATAAACAACTCAGAGCAACACTTTCAATGAAAGAGGAAGAAGTGAAGAAATATGCTATGGAGAAAAATGGGAAAAAGTGTAACTCATTTGTATTGTCCATATTTGTTATTTTAGTATCAATTGTGATTTGCATTTATGTAGTAATGGATTAAGAAATATGTATGGATTTTATATGAATGAAATGAAATATTGGAGACAGGAATGTTTCAAATCTACTTCATTTTCATAGAAAGCAAAAGATGCTTAGTACATGTTCCTTAATAGGCAAAATACATGGCTAGATTGGATACATGTTTTCATCCCAAAATAATATTCTACTTAACTTATAACTTAGTCTTAATATTTTACAAAAGCAAAACATTAGCATTAGCAACTATGGTGATTAGATGATGTTTGAGCATCCACATTTCCTCTTCACTAAGCCTGCCTTTGCTGGGTTTGAGGACCACTAGTGCATGATGTCTGAGTTGGTTGTTGTGCTTGAGTTGCTTGCTGTGCTTGAGCTGCTTTTGTTCTCTCCCTCTTCTCCCTGACACCTACTGCCCATGGTGAGTCTGACTTAGGCCTTCCTCCTTTATCCTTCTCTTGGACAACAGCAGGAGGATTCTTACAAGTGGTCTTAGTATGCCCCAGCTGGCCACAATGTGAACACTTGTTAGGTCTCTTAACCCTCTTCACATAACTCCTCTTCTTACGCTTTCCTTCATCTGGCTCCTTTCTCCTTTTCTTTTCAGATGGTCTTCCAGGGAGTCTTCTAAATAGTGGTGGTTCGGGGTGTGCATTGTCAGTTTTGTCTCATTGTTTGGGTCCTGGCATAGGAGCAATAATTGGTTCATATGCCAACTGATACACAGACTTGGAGTAGTATGCATCCACATAGTCATGAGGGCTACCTCTCTGCTTCAAGATGCAAGCATAAGCATGAACACAAGGAATTCTAGTTAACTGCCAATGGTTACAAGAACAAAGCCTCTCATTCAAGTCAACATTATGCCTGTCTGACATAAAATCAACCTCCCATTTATCCACAATTGAACCAAAGCATAAGCAATTTCTGATTTCATTATGTGCCCATTCAAAGTACTTGTACACATATGGCATATTTCTCTTATCATATTTCAGTACTCCTTGCCTCTTCTCATAATTTATCTGCATAATATACCTTCTCATCCACTCCATTTGGGTGAGAATTGGTTTATCCTTGGCTTCCTTTATAACAGAGTTAAAGGTTTCACACAAGTTGTTCAATAACATGTTGGACCTGCCAGTGGTTGAGAAAGCCTGTCTTGACCAATTTTCAGGTGGTATGGCAGCTAGGTTAGTATGTGTCTCATGTTTTAAATTCTTGATTGCCTCCATATGTGAGAGGAATTCATTCTAAACAATAGAAGAAAAGCAAAATTGAAATAAAGTTGGAACTTAAATTTGAAATGAGGAATACAAATCTGAAAAGCAAAATTGAAATAAGTTCTTGTTTGTACCTTTGTTGTAGACTTGGCTGCTTTCCAGAACCTATCCCAAATGCAATTTGAAATTAGCCCAAATATGCCTAACACAAAATCTGATGGCTGCTTTGGGAGTGACACTGGAGAAAGCTTCTATCAGACCCTTTTGTCTGTCAGATATGAATGTCAGCCCCTCTCCTTCTACATTGGTCCTTCCTACATCATTCATTAGAAGTACCAAAAACCATCTCCATGTTTCTGTGTTCTCAACCTCAACCACAGCCCATGCTATGGGGTAGATATTGTTATTTCCATCCTTTGCTACAGCAACTAAGCACATGCCAGGATAGGGTCCTTTCAAATGGCATCCGTCCACCCCAATTAATGGCCTACAACCTCTTACAAAGCCTTGCTTACATGCCTCCAGACAGATGTACATCCTCTGAAATGTAAGAATAGGTCTGTCCACAGTTTAACAAACTACATATGTGCTTGAACCAGGGTTATATTTCTTAAGAACATGTGCATAATCATACACTCTGGCATATTCCTCAGCAGCATTGCCATGAATCAGTAACTTTGCCCTAGCTCTAGCCCTCCATAACTTGCTATAACCAACCTCAACTAACAAATCCTTATATACCCGTGCTTTAAAATTTTTAAGTTTTCATGATGGTGTAATCCTACAATCTTCCAAGTACTTAGCTGCTAAGAACTCAGAAGTAACTTGCCTTGTATATGAACTAAATGCACAACTATGTTCCAATTCTATCCCCTTTATTTGAATGGTTTCCTTTGACTGAGGCATAGCAGCACAAACTCTGAATAAACACTTGTTAGGGTTATTGCAAGTGCAAGCTTTTATTTTTGACCTAACATAGTCCCATTCACAATCACACTTGTTGACACAATAAGCTGAAAGCTTCTTCCTACCAATGTAAATAGAAGAAATCATACCCATTCTCAATAGCATGTAGCTTTAGAGCTAACCTAAGATCCACAACAGTTGGGAACCTCAGACCTTGTTTTAGAACAATCTTCCCTTTGAAATCAACTTCTGGATTAAATATGGGATTAGGTTCTGCTTCATCACCAGAACCTTGCAAACTTTTGAAATCATCTGAATCCCCTTCACTTTCATCCCCTAGCCTGACATCCAAATTATCTACTCCAAATAATCCTCTATCTTTGGCATTAGGAGCAGCAGTAGCAGTAGCAGAAGGCTCTTCACTATTTAGAGTCGCTTCATCCCTCAAATCTTCCCTAAAAGACCTAGATCTCTCATTCTCCAAGTTAATTCTTACAGACTCAGGTACCTCAGAAGCAGTATTATCCTAAAACAACTCTTCCTCTACAACCCCGTCTTCCTCAATCTCTTGAAAATTCAGATCCACATCACTTTGGTCTGAACTTGAGGAGAAATCCTCAACATTTTCTGCCTCCTCTTCAAGTATGTGAAGCCTTCTTTTGACGTTCAACTTAGGTAGTCTTGTTGATGTACCCACATTATTTGGAATTATTTGAAGTGGTATGGGTTCTGTAGATGGAAAATTAATGGAGAAGCTGCTTGGATGAGAAGTGTGAGGTGAGATGTGTCCTCTAGGGCTTCTTCTTATTGGGTTAGATGAGTCATTGACGGTGGACTGTTTTTTATTTGTATTGGATTTTTGTTTATTGGAAGATATGGGGCCCACATCTTGTGATAAAAACTGCTTGACCATAAGATTCTTTGTCCTTGGAGACAAAGTATCCACTTTTTCACCAGGTATGATAGTGATCCACACTGTCACCATATTAAACATATCCACAGTGTCCAATAACAAAGGTATATCCCTCTCATCAACAAGCTTCTTTCTACCATTATTCAAATTCCTCCCACGTAACCTATACCATACCTCAAACTTGTCCGTTTTCACCAATTTTCTAGCCTTATCCATTACAGCAACAAAATTAATGTCTCCTACAGACAACCTATGATCTAACATCAAACCCCCACCCACATATGAAGTTTTACCCTTCTTATATTCAAAATTACCACCATGGTAATACCTCATGCAAAAGAAAGGATGTGTATATGACATCCTATGAATGGACAAATGGGGGTGATTAATCAACAAAATATCAAACAATGTAAACATCAACTTTAATTAATCATGGAATTTTAAGCCTGTAATCAATAACCAACAAAAACCCCCAAAATGATTATGCAGTTAGGGTTTCACGAACAATGTGAACTGTTTCAGGAAAAATAACAAGATAAACAAGTGAAAAATAAAAGTAACGGACCTGAATGTATGATGGGAAGCTGTTATCCAGGATGATGAAGACGAAGAAGATGATGAGTTATGGTGATGATTGTGGTTTACAGTAATTTGAAGAGTTAGGGTTAAATTAGAAAGTTTGAATGGTAAATGTGAGAGTGTGAGGTGGGTAATTGGGGGGAGTGTGTTAAGTAAGTGTAGAGTTGCCATTTTACAAACTCCGGCAACTTATTTGTACCAAATTTGCACTTTCCGTCAAAAAAGTAGTATAATATATTTAGTTGTAGTGTTTTGGGTGGTATTTTGCAGAAATAAACTTATTAGGTAGTATTTTGAAAACTTCAGACTTTAATAGGTAGTAGTATGCAAATCGTCCATAAATAAAAGAGCAAGAATGTACATACAAAACACGAACTTCCCCAAACCAGCCAGAAAACTGGGGAAGTGAGTAGACCAGTAGCTACTCGTCACCGTCGTCCTCCACCGTGAAGTCTGGGTCCACCTGCTGCTCCCTCCTCCTCCCCTCCCCAGCTCGTACTCTCTCCTCCTCCTCAGCGGTGTCTGCCTCGCTGGCTGGCTGTGGGTACCATTCCGCCGGGTAACGGTAGAACGACGGGTGTGGCCAGCCCTCAGGGACAGGACGTCCTCTCCTCATGTGATTCTCGTATAAAGGGAACAAAGCAAGTACAATGTCCCGCTCCATACGAGCCTGCCTGGTAAGAAGCTCAAGAAGCAAACCGTCACGGCGCCCTTGGTCTAGGACCGTAGACGCTTCAAAAGGTGGAGGTGGAACAAAATCAGCCGGATAAACCGGCTGTGTCTCGTCAGGTGCAGGAGTAGGAGTAGGAGTAGGGACTGGGGCAGGAATGGCCGTGGAAGTCTGGCCACCCGTAGAAGGTGTGGATCCCTCTCCGGTCTCAGGTCTCTTCCGCTTCTTAGAAGTGGACATGGTAGGAGGTGGAGCAAGTGGGAGGTGAAACATGGGTAGTGGTGGAGGTATCCTACCCCTAACAGTAGGCAAAGGAACAAGACGGGGTAGGGTGGTGCAAGGTAGGACCTCAGACAAGGAAGCACATATCTTCCAAGTCCGCTGGTTAGAAGCAAGCCAAGTCATGGACAGCATAGCTGCCAGGTCAAGGTACCTATCAGTGTCTAGGTGCTATAAGTTACGAGGGAAGGCGGGGAAGATAGATCAGGCAAGAAAAGTAGTTATGCCACCGCAGACAATGGTGCCCGATGTCTTCTACCCCACAGTATGAAAATACTGAGCAGTCAAATAAGCAACATTAAGCACGAAGGGGCCCTCGCTATCGATGTTCAGATAGCCCCCGAGAATAGACAACTCAATGTTGTTCATATTGTTTGGTTCTTTATGGCTAAAAATGGTCCCACCAATGAGACGCAAGAAGTAACGGGCCGGGGGAAGGTGGATGTGAGCGAGCTTGCGCTCCGCATAAGGTGTCTGTGCCAAGGTCCGCCACAAGATGCGTAGGACCTTCCTAGGAGGGTCAAAGTCATGGTTCGGTTAAATAACCGGAAGGAAACACAAGAACTACGAGGGTCAGTGGCGTATGCGTCGACATAAAAGGTGAAGGAGCTGAAAAACTCGAGGGTCAGCTCCCTGTAGGTCGTGGCACTCATGGTAATTAGTCCCGGTATCCCCGTCCTGTTAAATATCTCAACTACGGGCTCGTAAATACCTAACCTATGAAGTGACTTACGACACAAAAACTTTGTCGAAGCAAAATCACAGCTCTCTAAAGCAAAGAAACGAGTACGATGCATACCGTTAACGAAACGTACCTTGGGGTAGTCGAGGTGCATGTCAAGTGAGTCATCGACACGGATCGTGACCGGACCAACAGCAGGTGTGGCCCATCCACGACCCCGGCCTCTAATACCTGAGGAAGAAGCCCGTCCTCTAACGGAACGAGGTACTAAGGCAGCCCGGTAAGCGGCTGTGACAGCTGGTGACCACGCAGAAGGGATGGTCACCGTAGTAAACACGGTACCTGAAGTGCTAGCAGTAGCTGTGCTAGTAGAGGCAGCAGAGACGGAGCTAGCAGCAATGCTAGCAGAAACTGTAGAGGCCGAAATAGAGGTAGCCATGACAGAGGCAGAACTAGCAACGACAGCAGTATTAGTACCAGCAGTAACAGTTGGGGAAACAGCAGACAAAACAGTGGTACTAACAGTCGGAGTGGCGGTGGTAACAGCAGGGACCACCGTCTCAGTCGAGGATGGAACAACAGTCAAACTAGTCGAGGGAAGGGAGCTACTTTCCATCCTAATCAAGCAAGCAATGGGGGAATTCAATCAATTAAACAAATTAAACACAAAAACCCCCAAATCAGTCGGGTTTTCGAACCAAATTGCTAAACCCTAAACCCTAATTCCTTAATAATGTCGAAAAACAAGCAATTAACAACAAAGGAAATGTAGGGAGTACTTGATGATGAACCCACAAGAATAAGCAAGAAAATCAACACAAATAGTAGCAAAAGATGGATTTTCGATCGAAAACCCGCAAAACCCTAATTCCCAAATTGACCGCAAAGAAGGACGAATTTTAAGGGGGTGAATGAGGGCTTTGGTCAATTTATTAGCAAGGTAAATAATGTGCGTAGCTGATTTGGTATTAGGGCAAGAATTATGGAGGAAATGGGAGATTATCGCACAAAATATCGCAAATAAGGAGTTGAATGAAATTAGAATGAAAAATAGAAGTTAAAGAAGTAACTTCCTGCGTGTAATAAGCAAAATCACTCGATCGAGAACTTTGGCCTCCAATCTGCTCGATCGAATAGAAATCCTCTCGATCGAGTATTCTTCATTTTTGCCATTTCGATCGAGTGACTTAAAACACTCGATCGATCAACTTCCTCAGGCATTCCTCTCGATCGAGTACAATTTGTACTCGATCGAGATGTTTTCTCGTGTAACTTATCCCAATTCTATATAAATTCCCCAAACCTACATAAAAACACGCGAAAACATATCCCGACAATACCAAATCACAAAATAAGCAGTCTATAGTCGATATTCGCTAAGCTAATTAAACTAAAGTCTAACATTTCTAAAAACGCAATAAAGAAATCCAACGAAAATTTAAATTTTTATAAATTATTACACGGGGCATTCCCCGCTTATTGTCTAAAACATTTCAGTAGCCCACAGGAGGGCTTCTGACTGGAGGAGGTCCCTTCAGCATATCGGACCGTCCTTTTAGATCTCCATGAGTTTGAATTCGAACCAGTAGAAGGAGAGTAGTTGATGTCCACGTATGCACGAACTTTCTTCTTCCCTTTGTTGTTCCCATTGACATTGACTTCTTTCCCAGCACTTTGATTGACTTTAATTGCACCTTGACCATCATCGACTCCAGCATTCACTTTATCTGTACCTGCAGTAAGGAATACAGAAGAATGCTCCTCCTTTTTGCTCTCAGTCTGAGGCGGAGGGGTTACAATTGCAGCACAAAATTCAACATTCGTAGCTGGAGTGTCTATATCGGAGTCAGTGGAGGATAGGGCATTGCAAGGATGAACTTGCATGGGAGCCCTACGAGATTTGGACTGATGGAAAATCAGCTCCTTGTCTCTGACCTGAAATGTAAGTGTCTTGCCCCCGACATTGATCACTGCACGAGCAGTGAATAAAAATGGTCTCCCTAAAATAATAGGGTGTGAGTGTCCTCGGGGATGTCAAGCATTACAAAGTCTACGGGAATAAAGAATATCCCGATCTTGATAGGTATGTCCTCTATAATTCCTAGTGGCCGTGATATACTACGGTCGGCCATCTGAACGGTCATATTAGTGCAATTAAATTTAGTCAAACCGAGTCTCCTAGCGAGAGATAGGGGTAAGACGCTCACGCTAGCACCTAGATCGCATAGCGCGTTATCAATCAAATGGTTACCTATATGACAAGGAATTTAAAAACTACCCAGGTCAGTCTGTTTAGGTGGCAACTTATTTTGAACTAAGGCAGTCCCTACTTCAGTTAAAGCTACCATCTCATGATCATTTATGTGCCTCTTATGCGACAAAATTTCTTTCATGAATTTTAAGTAAGAGGGTACCTGAGTGAGCAGTTCGGCGAATGGGACAGTAACCCGTAAACTTTTCAGGAGCTCGACAAATTTCCTGAACTGTTGATTAGCTTTGTTGTTCTATAACCGCCTTGGAAAGGGCACAGTGATAGGTATTTCAAGCCCTTTATTCCTTTCTTCCAATGTCTCAGCGGGTTCAAACTCTTTTTCACTCGATCGAGTCTTTTTACCCCTCGATCGAGGCCTTTCAGGTGACTTTTCACTCGATCGAGCATTAGCAGCTTCTCGACCGAGTTCCTTTATATCCACAGTGTTCGATCGAGGCACAATTCCACTCGATCGAATGGTTTCTTCAGAATTTTCACTCGATTGAGTGGTTTCAACCTCTCGATCAGTTCCTTGAATTACTAGTTTACTCGATCGACCACCAGAACCATTCGATCGAGCATTTTCTTCAACATTTTTACTCGATCGACTACCAGAAATCAGTCAATCGAGTTTTTTCTTCGTGCTAGGCATATTTTCAGCATTAGACGTCCGTTCATCATCAATAATAGCACTCCTCGGGTCTAATATATCCTCAACAGTTGACGATTTTGGTCCTTCATAAGAACGACCACTTCGCAGGTTAATCAAATTTATCGTCTCGTGTGGATTTTTCTCAGATTGAGACGGCAAATGACACGGTTTCCTCGTGGATTGGCTTGCAGCCAACTGAGCAACTTGAGTTTCAAGTGACTTGATTGAAGCTTCCTTATGTTGGTCACTCATTTGCAATTGCTTCGTCAATGATTGAATCATTGTCTTTAACTCAGTTAACTCACTTACCCCACTAGAAGATGAAGCTCCTTGATGCGGTGGAGGAAAAGAAGGAGGCTTTTGGAAGCCTTGTTGAGCCTTATGAGGAGGGACATAGGGTTGCTGCTGCTGCGGTGGAGGAGTAGGATTAAGAACATTTTGACTTGTCCACCTTAAATTGGGATGGACTGCCCCTTGGTTATTGTAGTAGGAACCTCCTCCTTGCCTATATTGCTGAAAGGCAAGGACTTGTTCCTTCTCTATCAGACAGTCAACGGCAGTGTGACCGTCATTACCCCCACATCTCTCACAAGTGACAGTTTCCTGTCTAGTCAAGAGATGAACCGTCCGTTGATCACTATCTTGCTGCAACTCCAACCTATCAAAACGAGCATTCATGGCTTCCAGCTGAGCCACAACTGCATTGTCGACCGAATGTACCGTCCGAATACCGTCCCTCGGGTTCCCATACTCCGCATAATGGGTCGCCATCTCCTCAATAATGCCCCATCCCTTATCATCATCAATATTATTTTGGAATCTCCCATTGAATGAGGCGTCAAGTATAGCACGGTGGTCATCGTACAACCCGTTGTAGAATTGGTTGCACAAAAACCACTGATCAAATCCATGGTGAGGAAGGGACCTCACCAACTGCTTGAACCGACACCAAGCCTCATAAAAATTTTTATCAGGTGCTTGTTTGAAACTCATAATGTTTCCTCTCAGCTGATTAGTACGTTGTGGAGGAAAGTACCTTTTGTAAAAGGTAAGAGCAAGGGTCTCCCAGTTGGTGATACCGGCTGCAGTACGATCAAGATCAGTGAGCCACTCCCTGGCTCTGTCAGTTAATGAAAAAGGAAACAGGACTTCCTTTATCTTGTCTAGGGTCACTCCCTTAGTGGCGGGAATGGTAGAGTAGTAGTCAGTAAAGACCTCCATATGCTTTCACGGATCTTCACCCGCCACACCTCGATAAAGATTTCTTTCTACCAAATTTATATAAGAGACGGATATCAAAAGTGTTACCATCATCAGTTGAGAGCTTGAAACCCTTAGGAATCGAGGCAGCTGTAGGCTCTGAGTGACTCGCTATGTTAGGCATCTTTACTGGCTTGATAGCAGAAATGAGATTGTCTTTTTCACAAGACGGGTTTTCTGCGAAAAGAAAGTGTTGTAGCTCGGGTTCGAAAGTACTCAAGTCTTCCTTTCGAGTCTTTCTTTGCAGGCAGAGTCTATGCCGAAAAGATCTCTCTGGCTCAGGATCAGCTGGGACTAATTCTGACCTGTTTAACCTGGGCATACACAACACTCAAAGAAATAAGTGAGAACTGTCTCATGGAATGAAAATTCCCTGAGACGGATAAAAATAAACGAAACAATAGGCAGATAGGGCTACTGCCTCCCCGGCAACAGCGCCAAAATTTGATACTGTCGTTTGTGTACCAAAAATAAACCTAAATATAATAATGGAAGCTAGTGATAAGTAGGGTCGATTCTCCACAGGGAGCCAAGATATTTGTCTAAAAGTTCGTCTATTTAAGTCACAGTATGGGGGGTTTTAATTTGGTTTCTAAACTACTAAAAATTTAAGGGAAAGAGAAATAAAATGAGAGCAATAAAAATGAGAAAATACGATAAGAGTGATCAAATAAGAGAGGGTATGCCAAGATTTCGGTTCACCATGGTAGTCTATCGACTCAGTTTCAAATAGCCTAGACAATCTACTGTGAGAAGAATAAGGGAAAGGTCCTTCCGGTCCACTTTCTATCCTAAATTTCCACTAACTTCACTTCCGTCCTCATTAGGGTAGTCTACTGTTCATAGTAGGTCTATTTATTCCAATCTTCCGATCCAGGAGTAAAGTTAACCAGATTAATGTAATTTAGAAGCGTGCACTCAACTAAATTGATGTTACAATTAAATTGCTATGGGGACAGAGTCTCACATATAAATTATCTAGCCTATTTGCTACATCGTCATAATCCTATCATGGATCCCCTAATCCTAACATAAAAGGAATTAGCTACTCATGTTATTAAGGGTGTCAACAATAATAATAATAAGTATACTAATGAAAGACATAATGAAATAATAACAAACAAGCATAAATGATTACAATCGATACGAATCCGGCGTAGATAACAATCCAAAAGCAAAGGAAAAGGTTGAGAGATTAAGCAGTAAAGTACTTAAGAGATTCAGAAGTTTAAGCAGCAGGAAGTATATGAAAGATGATTAATAACCTATTTACGACTTCCTTATATAGGGAAGCGTAATACTTAACAAAATAAGACATCACGGGCTTAGTAAAACTCGCATAAGCTAATAAATCTCTCGATCTAGTGGATTCAGATCTCTCGATCGAGGTCTTCTCCAGCATTTCCTCTCGATCGAGCAGATAAAGCTCTCGATCGAGCAACTCTCATAATCACCAATTCGATCGAGTAGATAGAATCACTCGATCGAACCCTTGTGTCAGCCAAACAACTCGATCGACCAACAAATCTTCTCGATCGAGTGCTTTTCCTCCAAATCAGCCTCTAACTCGTCATTGACAGCTCCCTTGACCTTCCTTCACGCACTCCAATGTACATCTCTTGCTCCAATATTCCTGTCTCCTCATAATGCATGCTAAATAGGACGAAAAGGGTGCGGTTTCACCACTTTCAGGTTCATTTCTGCAAATTAGACAAAACAAACCAAAGTAGCCAATTCGGAGCATTTTGCAATACATAACGATACAAAAAGGCATAGAAATGCGTGCAATAAAAGACTTAAAAGACTATATAAATTGCACGTATCAATAGTAATACTATGAATGACGCAGTATCGAATATTGGTAATAATATCCGCAAAAGAACGTTCTCCGTAGGTTATATATTCACCTATGCGGCTTTCTTGATTGCTTCTAATCGGGCAACTTTGGTTAATTTTTGTTTTATCTTCGCGAAAATCTCATTTATTTCGATAGAGAAGGGAACCTCCTTTCTTATACACTTTTACATCTAGGATCCGACTTGTATCATTGATACTAATAGGAACTGAACCATTATGGCAAAGAAAAGTTTAATTCAAATAGAGAAGAAAAGGCAAAAATTGGAACAAAAATATCATTTGATTCGTCGATCCTCAAAAAAAGAAATAACCAAAGTTTCGTCGTTGAGTGATAAATGGGAAATTCATGGAAAGTTACAGTCTCTACCGCGTAATAGCGCACCTACGCGTCTTCATTGACGTTGTTTTTTAACCGGAAGGCCGAGAGCGAACTATCGCGACTTTGGGTTATCCAGACACATACTTCGTGAAATGGTTAACACATGTTTGTTGTCGGGGAAAACAAGATCAAGTTGGTAAAGATAAAAAGTTATTTTAATTTCTATGATCATCATCGATCATAGAGAGCCCCTTTACCATTCTGTATAAATGGGTTATTCTATTTATAAAGATAGAGTAAAGAGGTACAACACAAAAAGTATTCGTCCATTCGTTCCCAGTTCTTTTCTTCAGCGCGGGGTAGAGCAGCTTGGTAGCTCGCAAGGCTCATAACCTTGAGGTCGCGGGTTCAAATCCTGTCTCCCTAAAATATTTATTTTGTCAAAAAATAGTAGGTTTGAATTAGTTAACTAGTAAGTTAACTAAAATACTAATTAATTAGTTTTTTCTTTTGTTTTGAGGTGATAGAAAAAAAGAATGCGAAGTATAGAATCACTACACTATCGTGATCAACTATATTGAAAATTATCTTTATCATAGTAAAGATAATTTTTTCTTGAGCGTATAGCGGGAATCGAACCCGCGTCTTCTCCTTGGCGAAAAAATTTTTTATCATTCGACTATATCCGCATGTTTTCCTTCTTGAGAAGTAATATGTTCTCACCTAATATTAATATATAATATAAAATATCTCGATCATATTTGGGTAGAGTGTGGCCCAATACTCTCGTCAAGTCAATTCCATTTTTTTTTCAATTCATTCAAGAAGTTGAAGTTTGACCCCTCCCTCTATTTTTATTTTTTATTTTGGGGGACTTATCTATTATATTGATTAAATTTTACTGTGTCTCAGAACCGGAAATAATTATAATCCGGGGGAGGGGTTATTTGTGACACCCCCATATACCAAGGAGCCTTAACAAGACCTTCCCTAGCATATAAGGGAATTACTATCTCGGTTGCCCGAGGACAGTAATGATCAAATTTCGATAAAAGAACAATTAAAGTTTATTACAAGTGATTAAACAAACTAAGATGACAAAGATACAACTCAGACTACTACCAACTAGGTGATCTACACTTCTGTCACGACTCGTGAAGGACTCATCCCACCAAGTATCCAGCTATCATCCATGACATCACCAGCTAAGACTGACTGCTCACCATAAGGGATAACGGCAGACACAACAGAAACAAACAAGAAGGCAAACCACACAAGGTCAGTAATTGAGGAGACACACCAACCACTAACATAACAAAGCAGACGCAATAGCACACATACACCAGCCACAACATCTCCAATCACTCATCGTCACCGACTGTCCACTGGACCAGCTCTGCCAGTGGGGGACCGAAGCCGCTCCCACCTAAGCCCCGCTCATCATACCGAGCGAAAACCCTGTCTCATTAATGTGCACATCCCCTCATGTGGGGGGTTCCACAGAGGGCAAAACTAGGGCGTGAAGCCACTCCCGCAAGTGACTCCACTCAGCCGAGGACGCACCTCGAGAACCAGAGACAAACAATCACAATCCACTGTACCACAACAACGGTAATCAAACAACACCACATGACCAATCAGCCGTACCTACTCAACAACACAACCACAACAAAAGACACTCTAGACCACCAACAGTACTGAGTTGGCGAACCTACCTTTAGCCAACCGCAGCGAATCCACGTTCGATCACATGACATTGATCAATCAAGCAATACACCTATACAAACAATACAATCATCTATTACAATCACTATAACCCTAACTGAGAATAACAACGACAATGATGATGACAATGACATACTTACGCATAGCTATTTGGCATCAAGACCACTACCCGACTCAAACAACCTATCCCCATGGCATAAGCATCTTCAAGGACCTCAAGGAAGGTATTAGGGACAAGGGAAGGAGGAAAGGCGACATTTAGGTTTAGAGGAAAGAGGCATAAATGATTTAAGGTTTCACGAAACACGATATATAAATCCTCGCTGTAAACACGCTACTTGATCGAGTAACTAACTTACTCGATCGAGTGGCCCCTAGTCGATCGAGACTCCCATCTACTCGATCGAGTGGCCTCGACTAGATCGAGTACCACACACCCGACGCTTACCATGACACAGGATATCTTTCATAAATTTTCCCAAAGACGAAGACATGTCACTAAGGTCGGTCAACGTCAGTTAGCGGGTCCCTAAAAGGACGGCTCTACAGTCTTCCCCCCTTAAAAAGAACTTCGTCCCCGAAGTTTGACTCATCCTCTCCCGAACGACACGATAAAGAAACCAAGGTTGACATCACCGTTTACCCGACACAGGTCAACTAAACTTGTTTAGAAATACTATCCACTACGTATGTCCATCACGCATCATCATTATCCCCCTAATACACGACACACACACACAATCCTCAACGAATCATTAACTTTCTTTTTGAGTTACTGAACACATACCAACCATAAGGATGACCAACTCGACTATCGCCTATACTACTACATCATATTATTCAAACATGCACCAATAGACCCACGAGACTATACCTTCTTTCATCACCGGCCAACAATTACCAATTACAAGACATACCACACAACGGTTTTATCGCAAACTCACAATAACATATGTTCCTGACTTACACCGCACATATGTTTCATTATACTCGATTACTTTGACCCTACAACACTATTCTGCTAATAACATTGATTTCTCAAGTCACCGTGACGAATAGCTACCGAAATAGAGTATACACCATGCTATCTTATTTAACAATTATGAATCCTTACTTAATTTCACTACAATCACCATGAAGCTACCAAAACATACATATGAAACTATTCAAACAATCATTCATGTACATTAAACTACCACAAAAATACTGCAAAATTGTTATCACTACATATTTTTTTTACGACATTACTCTTCCCCTCTTAAAAAGAACTTCGTCCCCAAAGTTCACCGTCAAACAACCTCACTGTCCCACAAACCGGTACAGATGATATTACTTTGACATTACTCATAAACCACTAAAACAACATTGAGTCACACTAACATGACCTCCTGATTGACATTACATAATTACAACTCATACAACATAAAACCACTGAGATTATGTAGTGCATCGCAGATATATTGTTACAAACTGGCAGCAAATCCATCAATTATTTGTGATACGACCATGCCGAACAAGCGACAACATTACAAATATAGTATTCAATTTAGCCAACTTGACTGCATACAGACTATAAAGTAATACAAATACCACCAAAAACTGTATCAGCTGGCAAAATGCATATGTGACTCATGATAGCAACAATACTTTCTTGACATTACCGAAAACATGACTCACATGACATAAATATATATATATATATATATATATATATATATATATATATATATATATATATATATATATATATATATATATATATATATATATATATATATATATATATATATATATATATATATATATATATATATACGAATCAACTTGAACAATACCACCGCATATTATGGTCCCTCAACAATTTGTTTCATCATTCCGACCCACATATACCGCATAAAATTGAGAACTATATTCATGAGACGACCACACACAATTACAAAATCGACGGTGAAGTTAAACAATGTTACTAAACACCAACAACAAAGATTAATATAAAAGTATCCAAAAAATATGGTGATTCAAACAATTCTAAATTCGAAATGTTCCTGTAATAGTGGCACTCGATCGAGTTGGTCAGGCACTTGATCGAGCTGGCTCTACTCGGTCGAGCTCAACAGCTACTCGATCGAGTAGGCTGAGGTCAGAATACTCCACTACTGCCATACCTGTGGTTACTCGATCGAGTGAGGGGCACTCGATCGAGTAGCCAACAGGTCCGATGTCCTCCAATGCCAAAAGTAAACTAAGCAATCATATAATCACGAGTCGAGATGCTCTCCTGACCCTAAAATCCTGCATAACTAGTATAACAATACTCAAAGTATGGCCTTATGGCCAACCATACAAACCAATATCCAAAAGTATCTATCGAAAACAGAATAATATCCACCACAACTATGAAACATAAGAAAAGAAAATGGAGCATCATCACTCCTGCTGCCGATCGTCCATCACCGCATCATTACCCACGCCACCTCCAGAAGTGCCTGCTCCCGCTGCGTCATGACCCGCCTCACCACCTACTCCAGCATCTTCTCCCACGCGCTAAGGGGTCAAACAACCATAGGGGTACAACTGAGGCTCTCCCCAAGTAGACCTATCCATACCATAAGAGTGGAAAACCCCACTGTCGTCCCCGACACCTCTCCACCAAACCGTCTTAGGTCCCGTGGTCCCAAAACCCTGAACATAAGCCATCTCATACAGGTTCCGGAGTGTCAGGGTAGAACAGGTTCCAGAGTGTCAGGGTAGAAGACACTCTCTCTGTAAGGTAGCTCGCATGCATCTCTTGGCTATCGAAGGAAGGGTAACCAGGAAACTGGTACTGTGGTGGCAGTGGCTGCTCTCGCTGCACTGGCTGAGTCTCAGCCACCCTCTCCCTCACTCCGCGTGGTCCCCTCCCCATCCTAGGCCGGGTATCTGATACCGTCGTCAGGTACCAAAAATAAAATACCTAGTTACACTAACAGAAGCTAGCAGTAAGTAGGGTTGATCTCCACAGGGAGGCGGTCACTATCTACTTGTCAATTCAGTCTGTCTACGGTCACAAGATGGGGGTTTAAAATGTATAAACTAAACTAAGGGAGATTAAGGCAAGAGAAATAGAGATAAGAGAAATTAAGCAGAGGGAAAGGAAACTAGGATGTCGGTTCATCAATGAACGTCAATTAATTGTAGTTAAGGTCACAGATTAGTCGATGTGTCGGTCTAAGGGGCAATGAATATCTCCTTCCGGTCTCAATTCACCCTAAAATACTATTAGCTTAGCTTCCGCCCTCACTAAAGCATTCTATTGTTCACTGCGGGTCTCACCCCTTCCAACCTTCCGGTCTAGGTCAAGGCTTACCAAAATTAAAAAGGCTAATTGCATCGATTAAATCAGCAAGATACAATTAAAGCAGCAATTAACAACATAGACAAAAACAACGTAGACAATCTGCAAACTAATTAGCAACTAACATTCATTCATTGACTCCCTTAATCCTAGCAGGGAGAAATTAGCTAGACATGATAAAGGGAAGAACAGAAATAAAGGGTAGAGAAATAAACATTAAATAAAAAGAGTAAAAGAGAAGAGTAAAGTTACAGAGTAAGATCCGTAAAATGGAAATGGAAAGAAGCATTCAACAGTGACAAGGGAGAAAAAGTAACGTATGATAGAGTATTAGATGATAAGAGAGATGGGGGAGCGAAGAGGGAGTTACAAATGACGTCTCTCCTTCCTATTTATAAGAAATAGGATTATTTTTTTGACCTAATACGAAAAAGGATTAAGAAAAGCCCGAGCCCACAGCAAACAACTCGATCGAGCCCTTTAAAACTGCTCGATCGAGCAGATCCAAGCACGAACCACTCGATCGAGTGAAATAACCACTCGATTGAGTAAACCTCTAAAACGCATCATTCGATCGAGCATAAATTGCATTCGATCGACTTCTTATTCCATCCAAACACTCGATCGACCAGAAAAGCTCTCGATCGAGTGTTATCTGACTTCAGCAGCCACGTGTTTTGTTAGTTTCAGATTTGACTTATCTTTTTAGCTCCCGAAGTGGCTTCACGCATCCCAAGACAGCTACATTTTCGCTCTAAATTCACTCTTCCTCCAAATGCATGCAAAACGGACGGTAAAAGGCTTGATTTCACTACTTTCTGGTCCATTCCTGCAAATAGAACAAAGCAAACCAAAGTAGCATATTCGGGGCATTTCGTAGCATAAAACTACGATAATAGCATAGAAATACGTTCATAAAAAGGCCTAAAAGGACTATATAAAATGCACGTATCAAATCTCCCCAAATCGAACCTTTACTCGTCCTCGAGTAAACTAAATGCAACTAATGGAACGGAAAAGATAACTCAGAGCTAGCTACAAATGCCCACTCAAACCAATTTAATGCAATCAAACGAACACTTATAGCAAAACAGTCAAATGCAAACGAGTTATAAGATGTCTATAATAAAGCTGAACAGTCGACCTTGCAAGACCTTTAATAATGGACTCTCACGGGTCACTCTTCTCTCACGAAGCAAAGGGTAAGCAATTAAATGTGAGAGAGAAAGAAAAATAGTCGCTCACCTAAACTACGACCCATATAAACATGCATGCAACTGATATGATAGACAATTCTAACTACCACACATACATTCCAACCAAACGAGGTCCTGTCATAGCCGAGGGCTTACAAAAATATGGTAAAGTGAGGCAATGGGTAAGAAAAGGCAAAAACATTTATGGGAATGTGGAGGTATAGGCGGCCAAGCTAGTACCTAAACAAAACCATATGACAACATCCATTTCCAACTCAATTGATGAATTAAGCTCAAGTGGCCTTCATTTGGCACAAAACTCACCAAACCGAACTGAAAATACTCCTCAAAAAAATATGAATAAAGCGTAGGAGTAGAAACCGTCTCAACAAATATTCTTTTTCCTCTTTTCGGTTTCTCTTTTTTTTTTACTCTTTTTTTTTCTTTTTTGATGGTTCACGATTTTTTTTTTTCATTTTTCATTTCTTTTTTTCCTTTTTTTCTTTCTTCTTTTTCACGTCTTTTTTCATCATCCTCCTTTACAATTCTTTTTTTTTTTTCATTCTCATATTCCTTTCCTTCATCCTCCACCAACTCCAATAATATACACACAGGCCAAACCGCAGACGGAAAATCATACCGCAAAAGACATACTAAACTAGCTTGACTAGGTAGACTCAGTTTTGGATGTAGCTAATGGGTCAACAAGGCAAGATTTGGCTTAAGTGGAGCTTAATGGGTGAAAAATGTAAGAAAAGGAAAATTATAAGCACCTCCCTGCATGTGACACCAACCACTAACCCGAATGTATGCAGACAAAAAACAATTGAATTTTATATACGTGCAGGAGTTGAGAGGTCCCGGGTTCGACTACCAGCTGGGGTGATGATTACTTGGCCACTGCAGCCCCCGAAGGGGGGGGCTTACATGGTCCATGTGGTGGTGCGGGAATGCATGGACCTAGGGGGATTCAACCCCTTGTCATAAAAAAGAAACTACTCAAAACCTACATGAAACTGGTCACAAATGACACCAGTTTATAAGGCTCTAAATCTTAGAAATTATAAGTAGTGTGCCAAAATTTTCAGGTCAAGTCTATTCATTCAGCTAAATTTTAACATTAACTCGTAGATATGGAAAATGACAAAGCTAAAAAGATATTAATCTATGCAAGGCCTAAGCGAAAAGACAAATTGTAGTGCAATTTCATCATTGAAATCCACCGTTCCGACTCAACTTATATGCTAAAATAAACGTGCAATTTTTAATTTTTATGATATTTTTAAATTTTATAAAAATAAACAACAATGCATACAGAAATTAAACGCGATAATAGAAATGCAATAAAAACAATATGCAGACACAGATATGGATGCATAACCTCCCCAAACCAAACCGTACAATGCCCTCATTGTACCAAAACATGGAAAGAAAACGCAAACTAAAAGAGAAAGAGTGTAGATGCGGAAAGCTTACAAGATTACGCGAATAAGGGACCTCCCCAAATCAGCCAGCAACGTGGGAGGTCACAAACAGCCTAGAACATTGTCACAGGAAGCTAATCCAAGCAAAAAAAAGCACTCGATCAAGAGAGTAGATTACTCGATCGAGTGACTTGGGCATCTAAAACTGCTCGATCGAGAAGATAGGGCACTCGATCGAAGGCTTTTCTTTGGCAGGTACTCGATCGAGACGAATAAATGCTCGATCGAGTGAAATTATCAGAAAAAGGGTTCGATCGAGTACAATAAGTACTCGATCGAGCCATCCTCAATATATTCCTGCAAAGACGCAATAAAAACAGCCCACAAAACTAACAAAACAAGCATAACTGATCCAGCCAATGGTACGAAGAACAATTATTACAACGCAAAACTGAAATGAAATGTAATGTTTGAAAAACAACTAAAAATAAAATCTCTGCGGGTTGCCTCCCGGGTAGCGCTAGTTTCAAACAGGTCCCAGCTCGACCTTCTTTTCTTCAACAGCTGCTGTAATTTAGCCTGGTCAAAACAGCTCAAAGCGCGCAGCAACTGATCAAATAGCTGTGCATGTGCTACACAAAACTGTAAGCAGCACCACATCTCCTGCAGTAAATCACCTGCTGCACCATAGGATGGAACATAGGTGAAGGGTCAAAGGTACTCAAGCCTTCCCTTTGACGATCTTTTACCTAGAACTGTCTAGGTAGGACCTATAGAGCCTATCAAAACAGCACTAAAAAGATGAGAACGGCCTCAAGGGATAAATCCCTTGAGGCTAAAGACAGACAGAATTAAACAAATAAATAAAGTAGTTGCCTCCCCGGCAACGGCGCCAAAATTTGATACCGTCGTCAGGTACCAAAAATAAAATACCTAGTTACACTAACAGAAGCTAGCAGTAAGTAGGTTCGATCTCCACAGGGAGGCGGTCACTATCTACTTGTCAATTCAGTCTGTCTACGGCCACAAGATGGGGGTTTGAATTGTATAAACTAAACTAAGGGAGATTAAGGCAAGAGAAATAGAGATAAGAGAAATTAAGCAGAGGGAAAGGAAACTAGGATGTCGGTTCATCAATGAACGTCAATTAATTGCAGCTAAGGTCACAGATTAGTCGATGTGTCGGTCTAAGGGGCAATGAATATCTCCTTCCGGTCTCAATTCGCCCTAAAATACTATTAGCTTAGCTTCCGCCCTCACTAAAGCATTCTATTGTTCACTGCGGGTCTCACCCCTTCCAACCTTCCGGTCTAGGTCAAGGCTTACCAAAATTAAAAGGCTAATTGCATCGATTCAATCAGCAAGATACAATTAAAGCAATAATTAACAACATAGACAAAAACAACGACGACAATCTGCAAACTAATTAGCAACTAACATTCATTCATTGACTCCCCTAATCCTAGCAGGGAGAAATTAGCTAGACATGATAAAGGGAAGAACAGAAATAAATTGAAGAGAAATAAACATTAAATAAAAAGAGTAAAAGAGAAGAGTAAAGTTACAGAGTAAGATCCGTAAAATGGAAATGGAAAGAAGCATTCAACAGTGACAAGGGAGAAAAAGTAACATATGATAGAGTATTAGATGATAAGAGAGATGGGGGAGCGAAGAGGGAGTTACAAATGACGTCTCTCCTTCCTATTTATAAGAAATATGATTATTTATTTGACCTAATACGAAAAAGGATTAAGAAAAGCCCGAGCCCACAACAAACCACTCGATCGAGCCCTTTAAAACTGCTCGATCAAGCAGATCCAAGCACGAACCACTCAATCGAGTGAAATAACCACTCGATCGAGTAAACCTCTAAAACGCATCATTCGATCGAGCATAAATTGCATTCGATCGTCTTCTTATTCCATCCAAAAGCACTCGATCGACCAGAAAAGCTCTCGATCGAGTGTTATCTGACTTCAGCAACCACGTGTTTCGTTAGTTTCAGCTTTGACTTATCTTTTTAGCTCTCGAAGTGGCTTCACGCATCCCCAGACAGCTACATTTCCGCTCCAAATTAAGATTTCCTCAAAATGCATGCAAAACGGACGGTAAAAGGCTTGATTTCACTACTTTTTGGTCCATTCCTGCAAATAGAACAAAGCAAACCAAAGTAGCATATTCGGGGTATTTCGTAGAATAAAACTACGATAATAGCATAGAAATACGTGTATAAAAAGGTCTAAAAGGACTATATAAGATGCACGTATCAGTATCCTCAGGCCTCACATTCTCCCCCTTCCTCGGGTCGGGCATCACGTGTAGGATCTCCGAGTCAATGAGGTACCTCTGCATCGCTGGACGCTCCTCCTCCTCGTCAGAATCGGCTGCTATAACTGCCGGTGGTAAAGGCTCAGTCGCAGGTAGGTGCTCAGGAGCTGGTATCCGCATCCAACTCATACCCCATACTCTCCATGCCAAACTCTCATCCGCTAAGATTCTCAACCATTTGTGGTCGAGGAAGTAGTCGCGGTCCAAGGTAGGCACCGTGGTGGTCAAAGGAGTATAGGCCAAGGAGGCCTAAAAGGATGTCAACCTCTCTGCCAAACGTGTGGCAATAGCACCACAACTCAAGAACCGGGTGTCAGACGAGGTCATCAGGGCTAGACTAGCGCACATAAAGGCGGGGGCACTAAAGTTGATAGGCTGTGACCGGGCGGGGTTAAGATAAGACACTAGGAGCATCAACTCATGTTGGTTTAACTTACTCACATCCTTCCTCTCATAGAGAAGGCACGTCAAAGCACGGAGGAAGATCTTCAAAGTGACATGTTGAATATCATTGATCAACATATTACTCGAAGTCGAAGCTGGTTTACCGGTTAAGCATGGCATGAGGCTACTAACCCCACACTCAGAAGGGATATCACGGAGAGCTCCCTTAGCAGGCTTAGCCAATCTAAGGTGGGTTGCAAACATATCCATGGTCAACAGAAAACTCGTGTTCAAAAGGCGGAACTCCACAGTTTGTTCCACCGCATCGTATTTAAACGAACTCATGAACTCATGGGTCAAGAAGGCATAAGAATGTTTCCGGAGTCGGTACAACCCCGTCATCCCCAAAGTCTCAAATATGTGCCTGACATTGGTCTCAATCCCTAGGTCGGTCAAGAGAGTGGTGTCTATACACCGGGTAGGTCTCATCTTCCGTTGTTGCAAAGCGACAAAATTAGCCCTTTGTAAAATCCACAAAGACTACAGACGGGTATTCGGGTACTGCCGGGACTACAAGTCCACTCCCCTCTCCTACCTCAGGCTGAGAAGCCCTTCCCCTTTTGCTTTGTCGGGTTCCCACGGTTGGTCTCGGCATCTGTTTTCAACACATAACTTAAATACACAAACCACATATAATTGAAAACATGTAAAACAATCATGTATGTTCATGTAAAAGAGTTACTAAATACACACTTTCACCGACAAACAAGAAATCATGAGTATAAACTCTCAATTTTACTCTCAGACGGTCTCATAGCTGTAAAAATTTTGACATGTAAAGCACCAATTATCATTATCACTATCACTTTTGAAAATCATAGCTTCTAACTAACTCTATATATTAACAAATTCCTCAGCAGTATAAGACGAATTTCAGTTTGGGCCACTTTTTAGACGGAGTTTTAAGGCAAATTTTTGAGTGAAAATCACCAAAATCAACTCTAAACATGATATGTATGACATATATTATTCAATTTTCATCCTTTTACATAGAAAAGACAACCAAAATTTAATGCAAAATCTCAAACCCTAGAAATTTCGGGTCATATAAACCCCGATTTTGATTCAATTTTTTTGCATAACTAATGTCAATATTCAACAACTTGAAGCAATTAGATCATATTTCAACAATTATAAACAAGATTTAGCCCACATAAATCGATCTTCTAGCAATTTTTCAACATCCTACATGCTTCTAATAATTAAAAACATCAAAATAGGATAGACATTCATACCTTAATTGATTAGCAAGCAAAAGGAACGAATTAAGCAAAGAAATCACCAAGGTTCAAGCACAAAATCAACAAGAACAAGTGTACTTTGAGAGATATTTGGGATTAGGGTTTGCGGAATAGAAGAAAGAATAAGAAGAAAGAATTAGAAAAGGGTATATGAACCCGTGTTTCAGCGGCACTGTAGCAGCTTACTCAATCGAGTAAGTATGTTGCTCGATCGAGTGGCCTCCACTCGATCGAGTTGGAGCTACTCGGTCGAGTTTTCGCAGTAAATTCCAACTTTCTCTACGTAATAGCTTCCTAACTAGATCGAATGAGGTCTACTCGGTCTAGTAGGCACTCATACTCGGTCAAGTAAGGCTAGGTATGAGATCGAAAATATAAGATTAACCAAAGATTCCTGCGAAACAGCAACACGTGTCGATTCCAAAAAAAAATTCGCAAATCTTCACAGGTTATTATACTCATTCACGACGAATTACTATCATACTAATACAACGCATCAATAACAACCTATCACTTTGTGCAACTCGTTTATCTTCATTTTATGACAACATTACACAACCAACTGATTGTACTATTAGCTTTCTCATGTATACATCCAACATACTTTGTTTCACATATGATTATACAGTTGTGACCACAACAATACAACTTCTAGTTATGTCATTCTAAACATAAGTCTAACAAGTAACCATTCATTATCATTCAAGCGTACTAACAGTTTAACCATGACACACAACAATTATTAAGTAGTTTAATCAATTTAATTACGCCACATTGCGGAAGCATTCAAACATTCATCTATCATATCCACCAAGTACTACTTGGACAACTGCTATGACTAATTTAAAACGTACTAATTACCATCATTACCACATATCATGCTCACAATCTGGAACAAACATTACCAACACCACATCATACACACCGTCACATGTTACAAACACATCACCGCTTCCATTAATACTCAGCTATGGATTCTCAAAATTCCAATCACAACTATACACACTAGCATCCATAAAGATTCCACCACAAATATCTCTTCATCACTATTATACACACTAGGCATATAATTCCCGACTCGATATTTCCCATAACCGGTGATTGGCTTAAGCATAATGGGGCCATGATTTTGAAATGAGGGCGCCTACTCACCCAAAATCTAGCATCAGTTGGGGCTCCCAATATACATACACAAGGTTCATTTTATTAGACTCACTACGTTCATTAGGCTCATTTGTTACAGGTTCCAAAATAGTCGCTCTGATATCACTTTGTGACACCCCCATATACCAAGGAGCCTTAACAAGACCTTTCCTAGAATATAAGGGCATCACCATCTCGGTTGCCCAATGACAGTAATGATCAAATATCGATAAAAGAACAATTAAAGTTTATTACAAGTGATTAAACAAACTAAGATGACAAAGATACAACTCAGACTACTATCAACTAGGTGATCTACACTTCTGTCACGACTCGTGAAGGACTTATCCCGCCAAGTATCCAGCTATCATCCAAGACATCACCTGCTAAGACTGACTGCTCAACATAAGGGATCACGGTAGCCACAACAGAAACAAACAAGAAGGCAAACCACACAAGGTCAGTAACTGAGGAGACACACCAACCACTGACATAACAAAGCAGACGGAACATCACACATACACCAGCCACAACACCTCCAATCACTCATCGTCACCGACTGTCCACTGGACCAGCCCTGTCAGTGGGGGACCACAACCGTTCCCACCAAAGCCCCGCTCATCATACTGAGCGATAACCCTCTCCCATTAATGTGCACATACCCTCCTGTGGCGGGTTCCACAGAGGGCGAAACTAGGGCATGAAGCCACTCCCGCAAGTGACTCCACTCAGCCGAGGACGCACCTCGAGAACTAGAGACAAACAATCACAATCCAGTGTACCACAACAACGATAATTAAACAACACCACATGACCAATCAACCGTACCGACTCAACAACACAACCACAACAAAAGACACTCTAGACCACCAACAGTACTGAGTTGGCGAACCTACCTTTAGCCAACCGCAACGATTCCACGTTCGATCACATGACATCGATCAATCAAGCAATACACCTATACAAACAATACAATCATCTATCACAATTACTATAACCCTAATAGAGAATAACAACGACAATGATGATGACAATGACATACCCACGCATAGCTATCCTGCGTCAAGACCACTACCCAACTCAACCAACCTATCCCCATGGCATAAGCATCTTCAAGGACCTCAAGGAAGGAATTAGGGTGAAGGGAAGGAGGACAGGCGACATTTAGGTTTAGAGGAAAGAGGCGGAAATGATTTAAGGTTTCACGAAACACGATATATAAATCCTCGCTGTAAACACGCTACTCGATCGAGTAACTAACTTACTCGATCGAGTGGCCCCTACTCGATCGAGACTCCCATCTACTCAATCGAGTGGCCTCGACTAGATCGAGTACCACACACCCGACGCTTACCATGACACAGGATATCTTTCGTAAAGTTTCCCAAAGACGAAGACATGTCACTAAAGTCGGTCAACGTCAGTCAACGGGTCCCTAAAAGGACGGGTATTACAGTCTTTCCCCTTAAAAAGAACTTCGTCCCCGAAGTTCGACTCATCCTCTCCCGAACGACACGACAAAGAAACCGAGGTTGACATCACCGTTTACCCGACGCAGGTCAACAAAACTTGTTTAGAAATACTATCCCACTACGTATGTCCATCACGCATCATCATCACCCACCTAATACACGACATACACACAATCCTCAACGAATCACTAACTTTCTTTTTGAGTTACTAAACACATACTAACCATAAGACGACCAACTCGACTATCGCCTATACTACTACATCATATTATTCAAACATGCACCAACACACTCACGAGACTATACCTTCATTCATCACCGGCCAACAATTACCAATTACAAGACATACCACACAACGGTTTTATCACAAACTCACAACAACATATGTTCCTGACTTACACCGCACATATGTTTTATTATACTCGATTACTTTGACCCTACAACACAATTCTGCTAATAACATTAAATTCTCAAGTCACCGTAACGAATAACTACCGAAACAGAGTATACAACATGCTATCTTATTTAACAATTATGAATCCTTACTTAATTGCACTACAATCACCATGAAGCTACCAAAACATGCATATGAAACTATAAAACATACATATGAAACTATTCAAATAATCATTCATGTACATTAAACTACCACAAAAATACTGCAAAATTGTTATAATTACACCTTTTTTTTACGACATTACTCTTCCCCTCTTAAAAAGAACTTCGTCCCCGAAGTTCACCGTCAAACAACCAAACTGTCCCACAAACCGGTAGATATGATATTACTTTGACATTACTCATAAACCACTAAAACAACATTGAGTCACACTAATATGACCTCCTGATTGACATTACATAATTACAACTCATACAACATAAAACCACTGAGATTATGTAGTACATCGCGGTTATATTGTTACAAAATGGCAGCAAATCCATCAATTATTTGTGATACGACCATACCGAACAAGCGACAACATTACAAATATAGTATTCAATTTAGCCAACTTGACTGCATACAGACTATAAAGTAATACAAATACCACCAAAAACTATATGAACTGGCCAAAATGCATATGTGACTCATGATAGTAACAATACTTTCTTGACATTACCGAAAACATGACTCACATGACATAAATATATATATATATATATATATATATATATATATATATATATATATATATATACGACTATCAACTGTGAAAACATGACTCATATGGTGATTCAAACAATTCTAAACTCGAAATGTTCCTGTAACAGTGGCACTCGATCGAGTACTGTGGGTCTAGCTATGGCGGGGGATCTCGTGCATGGGGAAGAGGTGGCCAGAGTACTAGTGAGAACTCCACTCTGCAATGCTTCAACTGTGATGGGACAGGTCACAAACTGTATGAGTGTACGAGCACTATAAGGGGAGGAGGAGGCTTTTC
Organism: Silene latifolia; assembly: GCF_048544455.1. Lineage (NCBI taxonomy): Eukaryota > Viridiplantae > Streptophyta > Magnoliopsida > Caryophyllales > Caryophyllaceae > Silene > Silene latifolia. The sequence goes on from NC_133538.1 coordinate 391,833,764, forward strand.
TACAAATATAGCATGAGAGCGAAGATCACAACATAATATTTTCGGCTCATGATTTTTTCATAATCTTTCTTTTTTTTCAATTATCACTTTTCAATTTTTTCACAACTTTTTCTATTTTCTTCTTTTCATATTTTGCATTCCCTTCAAAAATTCCACAAACTTCACAAACCAGATATAACCATATTGCACAGGAACATTTCCAAAAGCTATTATTACTAGCCCGGCTAGGGTAGGCAAAATTATAGATTGTAGCTATATGGGACAAAATAGGCAATTTGGCTATGTGGAGCTCCTGGGTAGAATGAAATAAAGGGATTTGGCTCTCCTAACATGTGTCACCAACCACAGACCCGAATGCATACAGGTACTAAGTAGACCGATCGAATTCATGTTTATGCAATTTCATGTTACGTGCCTTATAGAGAGTACTACTCACATCCTATATGAAACTGGTCATGAATGTCACCAGTTTATCAAGCTCTAAACCTTAGAATGTAAATGTAGCTTGCCAATATAAGAGTCAAGTATATTCGTTCAGATAAGTTTTAAACAAAAACTCGTAGATTATGCACATTACCATGCCAACAGAATGTTAAGAATGTGCAAGATAAGGGTAAAAAGGACTCAAAGTAGCATAAAAGTTCAACGTTCTGACTCAACCTAAATGCAGAAATATACGTGAATTTTTATGGAATTTTTGAATTAAAAATAGCAACGCATGCGAAAATAAATAAACGTACAAACTGAAAAGCAACAAAACAACATGCAGACACAGATATGGATGCATACCTCCCCAAACCAAACCGTACAATGCCCTCATTGTACCAAAAAACAGGGAAGGGAATGCAAACTGAAGAGAAAAGGATAACGGAGAGCGGAATACTTACAAGACGACGTGAAGTAGGGACCTCCCCAAACCGACCATGAACATGGGAGGTTACAAGTGGCCCAATATCATCGCAGCATGTGAGATATTGCAGCAGGACGCGATCGAAAAGGTAGAAGAGTTCAATCGAGTAAAAAAGGTGTCAGAAGCTCTTGATCGAGGAGAAGATACTCTCGATCAAAGAGGTGGATTTTGCAGGCACTCGATCGAAAGCAGCAAGCGTTCGATCGAAGGGAAATAGCAGCAGAAGTGTTCAATCGAGCAAGGAAACCACTCGATCGAAATTTTTTACACTAGAAGCCTGCAAAATGGAACAAAAGGGACCAGGAGTCTAACAAAAGAACGTACATGGTCAGCAATTGTTTGCAAAACTAGAGCCTAAGAACACATAAACAAATAAAAAAAGTTTAAACAAAATTACAACAAAAACAGGCCTGGTTGCCTCCTGAATAGCGCATGTTTAAGAGGTCCCGCACGACCTTTTGACTTGAATTAGCTGGCGCATCAGGATTGTCGAAGTACAGAACTTCAACTCTGCCATCCGCATAATTTGCTTCATGGTAATGCTTCACATATTGGCCATTGACTTTGAACCTGTTGCCCTCAGAACTTTCTAATTCAACGGACCCAAATTTATAGACACCAGTCACTGTATAAGGGCCACTCCACCTGGACTTCAGCTTACCAGGAAACAAGCACAGTCGGGCATTAAACAACAACACTTTCTGCCCTACATGAAATTCTCGAGGTATGATCCGTTTGTCGTGCCATCTCTTCGTCTTCTCTTTGTAGATGCATGAGCTATCATAGGCATTAAGCCTAAACTCCTCCAGTTCATCTAGCTGCAATAAACGGTTCTGACCACACAACTTAGGATCAAAGTTTAGTTCACGTATAGCCCACTAAGCCTTACACTCTAACTCAACAGGTAAATGACAGGACTTCCCATAAACCAACCGATATGGTGATGCACCAATCGGTGTTTTAAAGGCAGTCCGATAAGCCCATAATGTGTCATCTAGTTTTAGACTCCAATCCTTCCGTGATTTAGAAACTAACTTAGCCAAAATCTCTTTTATCTCCCTGTTAGAGACCTCAACTTGTCCACTAGTCTGGGGATGATACCCCAAACAGCGCCGGTGTTGGACACCGACTTTAGACAAAATAGAAGTAAGTTTCTTTTCTTTAAAATGCATTCCCCCATCACTAATGACAACCCTAAGGACACCAAATCGGGGAAAAATAATCTTTTTGAACATCTTAATCACGGTCTTGGCATCATAATTAGGTGAAGCAATCGCTTCCACCCACTTAGACACATAATCTACTGCTACCAAATTATACCTGTTACCTTTGCTAGACGGGAAGGGTCCTTGGAAATCAATGCCCCAGACATCAAAAACCTCGACCTCTAGGATGCCATTTTGTGGCATCTCATGTCTCTTAGAAATATTCCCAGAGCGTTGGCAAGCTTCACAAGCGGAAACAAACCCTTTAGCATCGACAAATAAAGTAGGCCAGTAAAAACCAGATTGATGTACCTTAGCCACGGTGCGCGACGGACCATGGTGACCACCATAAGAGGATGAATGACATCCCTCTAATATTGATCTGGTCTCCCAGTGCGGAATATACCGTCTGTAGAAACCGTCTGCACATTCCTTAAATAAAAAAGGATCATCCTAGAAGTACTGCTTGGCGTTATAGAGAAAACGCTTCTTCTGCTGATAGGAGAGGTTGGGTTGCAGTTCACCACTAACAACATAGTTAGCCAGATCTGCATACCATGGGTCATGGTTAGTATTAGAAGACAAAACAACAAATAAGGAATCATCGAGAAAAGAGTCATCAATAAGTAAAGAATCCTCTCCCTCCTGCTGCGATAATCGCAACAGATGATCAGCTACTACTACGTTCTCTGCACCCTTCTTATCTTTGATCGGTAAATCAAAATCCTGGAGAAGAAGTATCCACATTAACAGCTGTGGTTTAGCTTCCTTCTTAGCAAGAAGGTGTCTCAAATAACATGGTTAGTAAAAACAGTAACTTCTGACCCTATCAGATAATAACGAAATTTCTACAGCGCATAAACCACAACTAACACCTCCTTCTCAATAGTGGTGTACTTCACTTGAGCCTCATCCAGAGTTTGGCTCGCATAGTATATTGCATTCAAGGCTTTGTCTTTCCGCTGGCCTAACACCGCTCCTAGTGCATAATCACTAGCGTCGCACATAATCTCAAACGGCAAGTCCCAGTTGGGAGGCTGTATAATCGGTGCTGAAATCAAGGCCTGCTTCAACCTGTTAAAAGTAGAAAGACACTCATCAGTAATGCAAAGAGGCATCCTTAAGCAACGGTTGTGTAAGTAGTTTAGCAATTTTTGATAAATCCTTAATGAACCGACGATAAAAACCGGCATGACCAAGGAAGCTCCTCACTCCTTTAACATTAACAGGAGGAGGCTATTGCTGAATCACTTGCACCTTTGCTTTATCAACCTCAATGCCCCTGTCAGAAACTAAGTGCCCTACGACAACTCCCTCGTTGACCATAAAGTGGCACTTCTCCCAATTAAGCACAAGATTAACCTTAATGCAGTGCTGCAACACTTTATCAAGGTTAGACAGACAATTAGCAAAGTCACTTCCATAGACACTAAAATCGTCCATAAAGACTTCCATAATAGACTCTATATAATCAGAAAATATCCCCATCATACACCTTTGAAAGGTGGCAGGAGCATTACATAAACCAAAAGGCATCCTGCGATAAGCAAAAACACCTTGAGGACAAGTAAAAGTAGTCTTTTCCTAATCGTGTGGATGAATAGGGATCTGAAAGAACCTTGAGTATCTATCTAGATAACAGAAAAACTTATGAGAAGCTAACCTTTCTACCATCTGATTAATGAAAGGAAGGGGAAAGTGATCTTTCTTCGTGGCGGCATTTAGCTGTCTATAGTCTATGCACATTTGCCAACCAGTCACTACTCTAGTAGATATCAATTCGTTCTTATCATTCTTGACCACAGTAGTCCCTCCTTTCTTAGGAACTACCTGAACTGGACTCACCCACTTAGAACGACCAACAGAATAGATAATACCTGCATCGAGCAGCTTCATTACCTCAGCCATCACAACATCCTGCATCTTCTAGTTCAGTCGGCGCTGACCCTGTCTGCAAGGCTTGTCATCTTCCCCAAGCTCAATTCTGTGCATACAAATATCAGGACTGATGCCCTTAATGTCATCCAATGAATAACCCAGGGCTCTCCTATTTTTCTTAAGAACAGCTAACAAAGCGGTCAGCTGATCATCATCTAATTTAGCGCTAACAATGAATGGATTTTGCTCTATATCATCTAAAAATGCATATTTATGATGAGAAGAAAGAGGCTTACGCTCAGGTACCTTTACCTCTATGACGCAAAGAGTATTTATCATTTGTTTCACTCTCTCCTTCAACGTCGGTGATTTCACGCTCATCTAATGCAGCTTCAAGTAAATCCAACACAGAGTCATTGTTCTCTGGGTTATCTTCACACTCATCTAAAAGCATCAAAGATTCTAGTGGATCCTTTATAAAGGAATCCGACCAGAATTCTTAAACAGACTCGTCAACAATATCAACTGAATAGCAAGTATCCTCTATCATTGGCCGAGCAAGCGTACCAGGTAAACTAAAAGTGATCGCATCATCCCCCACTGCAAGAGTCAAACGCCCTTGTTTGACATCAATAATGGCCCCAGCTGTACATAAGAATGGTCTTTCTAGTATAATTGGGGTCCGGTTATCCTCAGCTATGTCTAAAATAATGAAGTCCACTGGTATAAAGAACTTGCCTACTTTGACATGCACGTCCTCTAAGATACCCAAGGGTCATCTAACAGATTTATCAGCCATCTGTAAAGTGATATTAGTCATTTTAAGGTGACCCATATTAAGTTTCTTGCAGACAGAAAAAGGCATGACACTGACACTGGCTCCTAAATCACAGAGAGCCTTATCTATCACTTCGTTCCTTATGGTACAGGTAATAGAGAAACTACCCGGGTCTTTCATTTTTGGTGGAGATTTATTGAGAAGTAAATTGCTAGACTCTTCCAAAAAAGCAACAGTCTCGAATTCACTAAGCTCTCTCTTACGCGTCAAAATGTCTTTCATGAATTTTGCGTAAGTAGGTACCTAGGTAATAAGTTCAGTAAAGGGGACGGTTAGCTTAAGGTTCTTGACCACGTCCACGAACTTACCGTACTATCGCTCGACTTTAGCATCTTTCAAACATCCCGGATAAGGAACCCTGGTAGCAATAAGCGGGCATGCGACCTTCTGTTTACCTTTATCAGAACGTGACATCTCCGCAGCAAGGGAAGACGACATGGTAGTGGAATTAGGCTTTGAAACAGAACATCCGCTGGGACAAGAATTCGATCGAGTATTGGTTCCACTCGATCGAATAGTTTCTTCAGGAAAAGTGCTCGATCGAGGAATGCATACCTCTCGCAGTGTGGAATACGTTTTATTTTGATAATACTGTCACAATAAATGGCTGGAAATAACGAAATCCATATGCCAAGTGCCACACTTGGACGCGAGTCCTGGTTAAAAGCTTTCATGGACCACATGAATCAGTTCACACGTCTGAAAAATGACGGGTCCAACTTTGCGGACTGGGAGGCATCATTAAGGAATGCTGCCATTGCTGACGGTAAGCTCAAGTACTTAACTGAGCCAATACCGGTATACTCAGGCCCCAATGCAGGAGTTAACGAGTCACTTGATTATAGTGACTTCGTAATGGAAGAGGGTGCGATAAAGAACGTACTCATTTTTGCAATGGAAACCAATTTGCAAAGACACTTCATTGCCCAAGGTGCAAACAAGATTTTCACCATGCTCACTAATAAATTCTCAAAAGCACCGAGAATCGTTACTTATGAGCATACCTGTCGCTTCTTTGATGCGAAACTCCAGAAGGGCCAACCGTTTAGCCCACACATTCTTAACATGATTGAGAATGTCGAGAAATTGGAGGCACTTGATTGCAAAATCAGTGAGAGCATAGTCATTGACCGTATGCTTCATTCACTTTATGATGGTTTTGCCCTCTTCAGGGCAAACTACTACATGAATGACATGAAGAAAAGTCCTCATGAGCTACACTCACTTCTCGTACAGACCGAGAAGGATATGAAATTGAGTGGGAGCATAAAGCAAGATGTTCTCATGATTTCCAACAAGAATAAGGGTAAGGACAAAGCTCCCGGCGACCTAACTGTAGGAAAGCCAAAGTTTAAGAAGCCAGGAAACGGTAAAAGTGGGCCTGGTGAGACTAGTGGCTCACAAGGCAAGAAAAAGAGCAAGGGCAGTGACATTGAGTGCCACCATTGTCACAAGATTGGACATTGGAGGAGGAACTGTCCCGTGTACCGTGAGGACATAAAAGCAGGCCGCGTCACTCCTGTTGGTATGTCATCTTATATTCATATGATTGAGGTTAACCATGCAAGTTTCGGAACTTGGGTACTTGATACTGGTTGTGGTTCTCATCCGTGTAATCATTTGCAGGGCCTAAAAAACATAACACCTCTCGGAAAAGGTGATGTGGACCTGCGAGTTGGGAATGGAGCTAGAGTTGCTGCAGTCTCAAAGGGAACATACGTAATCCAACTCCCAAGTGGTTTTGAGTTATATTTATATAATCACATACTATACCCAGTTTGTCTAAGAACATTATTTCTATTTCCGTACTTGATAAAGACGGTTTTTCATTTTTAATAAAGGATAATAGCTGTATTTTCTATTTTAATGAAATGGTTTATGGCAAAGCAGTTTCCATGAATGGAATTTACATCTTAGATCAAACCACGGATATATTACACGTGAATAATAAGAAATTAAAGGTTGGTGACAAAGATCAAACTTATCTATGGCATTGTCGAATAGGACACATAAATGAAAAACGTGTAAAGAAACTCGTCGAGAATGGGACTATTCCCGCATTCGATTTTTCTACATTTGGCACGTGTGAATCATGTCTCATCGGCAAAATGACTCGAATTTCCTTCAAAGGTGTTGGAATGCATGCTAGTGACCTATTAGGACTCATACATACTGACGTATATGGACCTATGTCAATTACCGGTAGAGATGGCTATAGATATTTTATCACTTTCACGGACGATTTGAGTAGATACGGATATGTCTACTTAATGAAGCATAAAAGTGAGTCCTTTGAAAAATTCAAGGAATACCAGAACAAGGTTGAGAACCAACTGGGAAGAAATGTTAAAGAACTCCGTTCAGATCGGGGTGGCGAATATCTTTCAAATGAGTTTGATCAACACCTTAAAGACTGTGGAATTGTTTTACAGTTAACTCCACCTGGAACACCTCAATTAAATGGTGTGTCCGAACGGAGAAATCGAACATTACATGATATGGTTCGATCCATGATGAGTCACACGGTAGTACCTGATTCATTATGGGGTTTTTCTCTATTGTCAGCTGCTCTTATACTTAATCGAAGTCCGACTAAAGCTGTCGACAAGACTCCATATGTAATGTGGAAGGGAACGGTCCCCAACTTGTCCTTTATTCGGGTTTGGGGCTGCGAGGCTTATGTCAAGTGGAGACACGAGGATAAGCTCGGCCCGTGACCGGTCAAGACATACTTTATTGGTTATCCAAAAGGAATATTTGGTCATTACTTCTATTCCCCTACCGAACATCGAGTTTTTGTTGCGGCTAGTACGACGTTCTTAGAGAAAGAATTTCTCGAGAACAAGTCAAGTAATAGAACCTTCGAGCTGTCGGAGGTTCAAGAACCAACAACCGAGGAACAGATGGAGGAAGTTGTTCCTTCAACTGATGATACGGTTAATATTCCTCGAACCTAGGAGGTCCTAGTAGAGTCTCTAATCCTCCGATGCAGATACATTGGTATGGTCGAGGAGAGTGACGTTTTGCTCCTAGAGAGTAATGAACCCGCTACCTATAAAGGTGCCATGACCTGTTCCGACTCAAAGCTATGGCTTGAAGCCATGCAATCCGAGATGGACTCCATGTATGAGAATGACGTATGGGATCTAGTTGATTTACCTAATAAGGTAAAACCTCTTCAGTGCAAATGGCTTTATAAGATAAAGCATTCTGTAGACGGCAACCAGATACCTATATGGCACGACTAGTGGCAAAAGGTTTCACTCAAGTGCACGGATTGCATTATGATGAAATTTTTGCACCCGTAGTTATGCAGCGTTCCATTCGGATAATCTTTGCGATTGCCGCTTTTCATGACTATGAAATTTGGCAAATGGATGTGAAAACCGCCTTCTTAAACGGTTATTTGGAGGAAGAGTTGTACATGGTACAACCCGAAGGTTTCATAGATCCTGAAAATCCTAAGAAAGTGTGCAAGCTTAAGCGTTCCATTTATGGACTTAAGCAAGCTTCTCGGAGTTGGAATCATCGTTTCGACCAGGTGATAAAAGAGTATGGTTTTACTCGATCGGTCGAGGAACCATGCTTATATATCAAGTCGAGTGGGAGCAAGATTGTTTTCTTGATATTGTATGTCGATGACATACTCTTGATTGGGAATGGCATTCCTCTCTTATCTTCGGTTAAAGGATGGTTGAAGAACCATTTCCAGATGAAAGATCTGGGTGAGGCACAACGCATATTGGGAATCCGTATCTATCGAGATAGATCACGGACGTTATCATTGAGTCACGAGTCTTATTTGGATAAGAATCTTGAAAGGTTCATCATGACCAACTCTAAGAAGGGGAACCTTCCAATGACTTCTTGGATGCATTTGAGCAAGTCTCAGTCACCCACGATGCCTGAAGGGGTTGAACACATGAGTCGTTTTCCTTATGCATCAGCCATAGGATCAATCATGTATGCCATGATATGCACACGTCCAGACGTGGCATATGCATTGAGTATGACGAGTCAGTACCAAAAGAATCCAGGTGAAACACACTGGATAACTATTAAAAACATCCTTAAGTACCTACGAAGGACCAAGGATAGGGTATTGACTTATGGAGGAGATACTAAGCTATGCGCAATCGGTTACGCAGATGCTAGCCTCCAAACGGATCGAGATGATTCAAAATCTCAGTCCGGGTTCGTCTTCACTCTTAATGGTGCTGAGGTCAGCTGGAAGAGTTCCAAACAGGATGTTGTAGCAGATTCTACTACTGAATCCGAGTTCTATGCCGCTTCAGAAGCAACAAAGGAAGCTATATGGATGCGTCAGTTCTTACAAGGACTTACGATAGTTCCTAGTTCGAATGACCCGATCACCATCTATTGTGACAATAGAGGTGCCATCTTCCAGGCTAAGGAGCCTAAGTCTAGCAACAAGTCTAGACATGTACATCGGAAGGCTCACCTGATCCGTGATTACGTGGAGCAAGAGGAGATAGTGATTGACAAGATAGCTTCGGATGATAACATCGCGGATCCTCTCACTAAACCGTTGAATTATGATAAGCATGAAGGGTACGTTATTTCCATGGGAATTAAACGTGTTCCTGAGTTGTAGTAGTTGATTATGGATTCGATACATTATCTTTTTCATATACTATTTATAACTTCATTGTTTTATTTCATATTTTGTTTTTCATGTGGATTGTACTGACAACATTGAACGCCACAATGTGAACTGAATTACATTATATTTGTTTTGGTCCGTAATCGCCTATATGAGCTGATAACTCTGGCTATTATTTTGTGAAGTTGATTGATGGTGGGTTCAACGAGCCATAAGTCAAACAGTTGGCTGATCGATCACAGATGCGAGTTATAACGATACCTCGTAGGACAATTTTTGTGACAACGTAATGAAGTCCTAAATGTTTAAAACATTCGGTGCCAGGTCGTGGATTGGACGTCCATTGTGTTCCTAGAGTCGATTCTTTTGACTATCGACTGTCTCTTGAGATTAAGGCAGTTTTTGGGTGACTTTGGTTTCTTTCTCATGGTCTCATTGTACAGAGGCTCAAAGTGATTTTTTCCGGGTCATTTCATACTTGTGCTTATATCTGCGAGAATTCGAGTCGAAGAAAATATCCAACCTTTATCAGGTTTAGTTATTTCTCAGGGCCACTCGAGGAGTTGTAACTGAAATGCATGGCCATGCTCGAATGATGATTCGTTTATCAGTTATGTTACTCTCTAGTCGGGGAAACCACTCTTGATATTGATCACTTGTAAAATACGACCTTTGTGAATACGGATTTTGCAAATTGTTTTACATTGAGTGGGAGAAATTTTAGGACATGAGAATCGGTTATCGCACATACACTTGTGAGGACAAGTGGGAGATTGTTGGAGCTTGTGTCCTCCACAATTAATGTGATAACATTTATAAATCTCTTATAGGTTCACAAGGGTATACTTAGTGATTTATCAGTTGATTAACGATTAGTTAATAACGGTTGGCTTGCTAGAAAGTTTGACGTTATTATCATACTGATGGCGGTGATCAACTGGTCCCTAAAAGTCACACCTAAAGGATGTGTTTGAGAGATGTGATTATGGAAATGTAATCACATTGATGCCTTAAATGACTAAAAGGTTAGTCCATGTATTTGAATAAACAGTTAGTCAATGTGATGATGAGACGATTATTTAATCTAATTAAATAATATTAGCTGAGACGAATTAACTGTCAATTCGTAAATTGAATATAATATGTTATATTTGAAGGAAAAGTAGATCTATATACTTAACATATTCATATATGTTTTATGATAATTTAATCATAAAATTAATTGGTGATCTTATGCATGCAAACTATAAACAATATAAAGAAGAAATCTTTATCTTACATTGGAATTTCGGTTTATTAGGGCACAAGAGAGATCTCCTTCTCTCTTGTTCTTGTGCTTTCCTCAATGGATGAACAAAGATCCAAGTATAAGATCTCTCCCAAAGTTTAATACCCAAAGCACACTCTTAATAAAATTAATATTATGAATACTAGTACAATATTAATTTAGCATAAAATGACCCAAAATAAATTTGGTTTTGGTCTCCTAAAAACCGGTTTAAGAGAGGAAGAAAAGGAAGTTTTTATCTTTCTAAAAAATCTTAATTTTTGATGAATGAATGAATTTTCTAATGCACTAAGCTATAATGTAGTGCAAGTGATAAAATATAAGGCAAAACCCTTGGTTTGGCTCCTATGAAAAACCGGGTTAGGGAAGAGGAGGGAAGAAGAGTGAGCCAATGCATGCAAGAGTTTGTCTTTGCATGGCTAGTTTAGTAGGTAAATCATTATGTTTACCACTAACATAATAAACCTAATATTTCTCCTAATCCTCCCATTATGTCGGTTTACATATGTAAAATGGAATCCATTTTATTTTTGTCAATTTGTCAATATGTCACATGTCACATAAAATTGTTATGTATTTTTAACATATTAAAAATCAACGTATTAATAAAAATACGTCATATACAAAAATCGACTTAGTAATTCGCAATTACTTGTACCAAAATATTTTACCAATTATAAATCACAATAACTTGTATTTATAATAATTCATTCAATTTCAATTGTTTCCTTAAACAATAATTTCATCTGAGTAATGAAACAATTCGATAACTCGGACCGTATCTCATTTAATCAAATTTCAATGAGACACGTAAATATTACTTCCAAAATCGTCCGTCAATTTTAAATAATTTAATTGACTCGTAACGTTATACGATCAATTAAATGATAAATTAAGAGTGTTGCCCTTTAGGTATGACCTAGGGGATCAACTGATCACCACCGTCGCACGACAACGAATGTCAAACTCTAGTCACCAATCATTACCGATATGTGTGGACCAGTTGACAGTAAAATATTACTTCCCAATTGTATTCTTTATAATGAGACTTAAACATGTGATCATCATGATCAACAGTTGTGATCGCATTATTGTCGGAGGACACATATTCCAAAAATCCCCCACTTGTCCTCGACAAGTGTGCGTCACCAATTCTCTTGTCCTATCACTATCTGCCACTCAATGCAAGGTGTCTTTCAGGTCGTATTTGCAAGTGATCATATCGAGAGTGGTTTCCTCGATCTGGAGAATAACTGATTGACCGGATTAATCCACCATGGATACAATCCGAGCGTGGCCACGCATTTCCAGTTCATTACTCCTCAAGTGGCCCTGAGATATTTTCATAACCCTGACTAGGGGTGGACAATTCCTATCGCACTCATTCCCTTTGACTAGCCACAACCATCATAACCCAAAATATGCCCATTTGACCCCACTTACGAAAGTCGTAGTAACACAAATCAAAGTTAATTTGAAACTGTGCCATCTTAGGCGAATAGTCTTTAGTCAAAAGAATCGACTCATTAGAATACTATAGCAGCTCTCGCCATGACCAGGCTATATAAATCTGCCAGAACTCTATAAGCGGTCATAAGGCCCGACAAAATGTTCCTAACAGTCCGCCTATGTGATCGACTAGTCATTCTCATATGACTCTATGGCACATGAACTTGCCATCAATCGCATCACACTCTAGTCACTTCGAGACGTCACCTCATGTAAGTAACTATGGGCAAATACAATGCTAATCCGTGTTCACTTAAACGGGGTTCAATTGTCTCTACAACCCGTTGGATGTAACAAAGTATAAGGTGAGTTAATAAAAACTCAAACGACAAATGTCGACATCACACTCGGGTAGTCAATACATATTACAACCTTGTGATGCATATTGCAAGTGTGTAAACACTTGTTGATTGCAATAGAAGTTTAACATGTTACGTGTCCATGTGTTCAAACTTCTTAATCATATTATACTTTACATTCATGTTATCACACATAGCATGAACCTTACCAATTACACATCAAGGTTCCCGACCTTGGTTTCGGTTCTTTATCTTGAAAGAACTTTCTTATCGATTATCACATAACGAACGAATTTGTGGTGAATGATATAACTTGTACTGATCAAGTACTTCATCCAGACACAATGCACTAGGTAAATACTTTGTAGAGTCTTGCAACAATTTGTCAAGATGATTAGCCTAGCACTTCTCACAAGTCCTAGCATATTAGGAAAGATTAGTTTTAAGCAACTTCTTTATTCAACTAAGTATCTTTCCAAACTTCTTATTTCTCTTTTTAGCTTGAAAGGCTTAGGATTTTCATAAATCCTTACATGTGCTCGGATTTTCATTAATATGTGCAACCTCTTGTCACATAACAGCGCATTCTATCAAACACCGAAATCGCTCATCGGATTCTACTCGAGAATTCATGACGTTTCTATTATGGCTTACCAATGAATCATCATGCTCTTATGCATATGATTCACCATTGGACATGTGCATGATTATTCTAATGGCGGAAACATTAGTTACTAATGATCATGAGATCAACCGTTCTTAGGTTCAATGAACGACCATGACTACTAATGGAAATTCCATTTTCATTTACATGAATTACCTATGTGTATGTTGATATGATGTGTATTTCTTAATACTAATCCAATATCTCTTGATGTAATTGGATTCATCATAGTCCATATTCATCCAGAATTGAAAACTCAAATACTTCTTTGTGAAAGAAGATATTAGCTCGTCATTCCTAATGAGTAATATAACAACCCGACCCACCACGGTCGTAACACAACCCAATAAAATGGGATATGTACCTTTGGGCCCATTACTTGTCCTCACTTAAGCCCAAAAGCACAAGGCCTTGTTACTAAGTGGTGGGTGGAATCCCTTATAAACATATCACAACCTCCTCAATTCCCCGATGTGGGACAACCTTACTCTCAATAACTTGGGGTGTTACAATCTCCCCCACTTAAAGAACACAACGTCCTCGTTGTGCCTCCAAATTGACCGCAGCCAAGCCCAGAATCCTCCCCCGCTAGGTGTGTGACCCGGCTACACCCGATCACGGGCTCACCACACGGTCGCAGGGTCGCTCTGATACCATTTATAACAACCCGACCCACCACGGTCGTAACACAACCCAATAAAATGGGATATGTACCTTTGGGCCCATTACTTGTCCTCACTTAAGCCCAAAAGCACAAGGCCTTGTTACTAAGTGGTGGGTGGAATCCCTTATAAACATATCACAACCTCCTCAATTCCCCGATGTGGGACAACCTTACTCTCAATAACTTGGGGTGTTACAAGTAATGAGTTGTAAACATTCAAAGGATGATAGCTCCCACTAAATTCCATGTCTTCACATGATAATTTCTAAACTCCCACTTAATTCCACATGTTTCGAAATTGATTACTCAATCGAAAACATTTCAAAATTGGAATGTATGTTGCTTTGCAAAGTTATTAAGATGAAGCCATATATGTTCCCATCATATCCTTTCAAAATTCCTATTTTGAAGAGGTCTCATCTTAACCTTATGGAAAGAGATTTTAATCTCTAATTCGTTCATGTCATAATGATACGTAGCAATGTCATTGTTTAAATATAAATAATATCTAATACACGTCCTTCAAAATATCCCTTTCAGAAGGAGGTTTAACCAATTTATTTTCATAATGTGGTTAAGTAATGACTTTTGCGAGGTTAAAAAACTTAGCTATTGAAGATATCGGTATATCAATCCTTGCAACTCGTTTATTACTAGTATGTTACTTTGATTTATTTAGGCTCTTAAGTAAAGTTTGAAACTATTGGTCAAAATTTTATCATAAACTAGTCAATTAAGACTTTACATTAGTCATTCTTGTTCCAAAACTTTCTTTTGGTCTCCTCGTGTAGTTATCTTAAGAACATACTCTTATGATTACTTCACTTGGTCTCTTTAGTCATATAGAAATTACTTGAGACCATAGATCTCATCTATTGGGTATACTATATAAATAGATATACCTTCATTCAAATCATTCTACCTTGCGTAGATCTCATTTTCACAAGTACACAAATTTATCTTGCCTCGTGTGTTGTGGTCTCATTTTTCTCCCACTCTATCTTTAGAATAAATACACTATAGATTCAAAGATAGCATATGAGACACAAATAATGAATTTGAAGTATAAGGAGAACTATCTCATAGGTTGACTAATAGTTTTAGATTTCGTAAGTGTACTTGGTGATTGATATTCCTTTAAAAGAGTTCATAGACTCAAAATCACTTTGTAAATGATCATACACAAGCCTTAAGCATGTGGACATATAATGAATCCCGTCATTATATTTGTCTATTAGATCACTTTAAGTGAATAATCATATGTTTCTAAGAGCAAGCATTTAAATACGAATTTTAGAACAAAGGATAAAATGATAAAACGGGTGACTTGGGTTGCAAACCAAGCCACCATTATCCAAAATACAACCAATTATCCAAAACACCTTTCCATGTCAAACACGGAAACTTAAAGGTTCTAAAATCCAAAACATGAATAAAATAAGACAATAAAAAGCAAAGCTCCATGAAAGCTATTCCTAGCTTCTTGATGGTTTCTCATGCTTGCTTTTCTTTTCCCTTGTCTTTGCTTGGTGGAGGCCCTATTTACAATAAAAAGGGAGATACATTATCACAACTTTGTATCACAATACCATAGTTGAATTAGAAACATAAAAGAAAGGATAGTCATTTACCTCTGGAGTGATCTTTCCAAATTAATATCACCAAGGTATTTGGAACAATTTCTTTTCCAATGTCCAACACCAATACAATAATGGCATTTATCAAGAGGACCCTTCTTGATTTTTGAAGTGCTAGCTTCATTAGTCTTAGCTTTGGTGAAAGTGGGAGCTTGTTTCTTACCCTTCCTCCCATTCTTCTTGAACTTCCCCTTGCTCTTAGTGCTTATGTTAAGCACATCCTTTGGTGGGTTCACATTTAACCCTATGTCCCTCTCGGCTTGCACAAGTAACTTGTGCAATTCTTCAAGAGACACATCCTTGTCTTGCATGTTAAAATTCACCCGGAATTGAACATACGCTTTGACTTTGGATAAGGAGTGTAGAATCTTATCTACAATGAGTTCTTTGGGGATTTCAACCTTTTGAATCTTCAAGGTCTCGACTAGCTCCATAAGTTTGAGCACATGAGGGCTAACCTTTTGGCCCTCTTTAAAGTCGAGATCAAAGAATGCCGCGGCCGCCTCATATTGGACGATCCACGGAGTTTGTGAAAACATTGTCACAAGCTTGGAGTAAATCTCATTAGCGGTGCCCATTTTAAAGGCTCTCCTTTGGAGATCCGCCTCCATCGCAAATATCAACACGTTTTTCATTGCGGCGGACTCCTTATGGTAAGCCTCATATGCTTCCCTAGTAGCGGCGGTCGACCTAGTAGTAGGTTCGGGTGGAGAGGCCTCGGTAAGGTAACGAAGCTTGTCGTCACCTTGGGCGGCTAATTTGAGTTGGGCATCCCAATCGGAGAAATTTGACCCATTCTTTTCAAGTTTACATCGATCCATGAAGGATCGGAGCCATGATAAATTAGCGAGAGGCGTGGCGTTTGGGTTTGGTGTAGCCATTTGTTATGAGAAAAAGAAGTGGTCTACAAAACAAAATAGAAGGAGTAAAACATATGTCATTTTAAAATAATACTTGTAAAAAGATTTAAACAAGTTTTATTACATTTTTCTAGTGACCTCTACCCAACTAGATAAATGATTCCAAGACCCAAATTCATATCAACTTAGGTACGGGATAGCCGATGAAACCCTTATCAATATAACTCGATGGATTAACGCTTAATCGATTCTACTTTTAGAACTCTTGGTCGATAAATTTACTTTATGTTTATCTATAGCCCGGAACACATGCGACTACGGTCACGAATACTTCCGTTGAGGTCAATCCAAATTTCGAATAAATGTGTCCATGATCCAAATTCACATTAATTTGGGCACGGGATGGCCGATGAAACCCTCATCAACACGAATTCGGTGGATAGACATTTATCACCCACTTCCCCTACGTAACAAGGTTTGTACCCCGGGATGGCCGAGTGCACTCCCTCGCGAAATAGGTTTTCATGGTTTCTACTATTTGGTAAGGCTATGTCTTAATTATTTATTTTTAGCGAGAGGTCATGTCAATTTAATATCTATCACGTTTTAAGTGAACTAAAGCGGTGAACTACGATAATTCTAATTGACACGGTCGATAAACTCGATGAAAGATGATGCATGTTTTAGTTATGGCGATTTAGCGATGCATGCGACATATAAATAAAATGCAAAGCATAAAAATAAATCCTAGTACCTTCCTAAAATAGAAAATCTAATTAACTATTACATATTCGGAAACCAACTCCATTGGTCCCTTGAACTTCGGTTGTGGCACGCATCTCGAGGTAACACCGTCTTTATGTATCGCCATCTTGAAGGAATCCGTCTTTGGGAACTCCGAAATAAATAAAATTACATAACAAATTACATAATTTCCTATTATACATTTGTAACTAAAATAAAATAAATCTATTAAATTACAAAACGGTGATACGAGATCACAATAAATTACAACCGAATCGATATTCCCATACATTTCGGGTAATACCAATTTAAAACTAAGGCCATACTAAGTAAAAATTACATAATTCAAAATTACATAAATAAAATTATGACAATCATAAAGAAAATGCAGCATTATAATATGTATGAACATGCCCAATTTTATGCTAAATCGCCTTTAAATAGCCAATATCGTATATTACTCGGTTTTTACGGATTTGCGTGATTCAACATTTTATAATCACAAAAATTACATAAATTCATATTTATGCATAAGTTAATAACCCTAACCTCTTAGAACTCAAAATTTAGTCTTCACTAATTATTTGACCATAATTAACTCATATCTCTAAAATTTGTTCATTAATGGACTTAAAATTACAAAAATAAGCTATAAACTTCAAATAAATCACAAAATTTCAAATAAATTCAAAATTTGAAATTTAAACTCATGAACATTCTGGAAAAAAAATACCATGACACTCATAATGTTCAAAAACTTAGGTCAAAATTTTCGAAATTTATCCGGAAAAACAATGTTGCGGTTCATTGGTTTTAACAAAATAATCATAAAAACATGAGAAAAATTATATTCATCAACTTTTCAATTTTAGATCTGAAAAAGATAATAAAATGCAACATGTGATGTTTTTCCTTAGTCATAGAGTATGTTTTATAAATATTTCACTAATTAAGTCACTATTTATGCTATTTTTCTTCAAAAAATCATAAATCATGCAAAAAGACTTCAATATAGCCTATTATTTTACATACATCTTTTAAAATAGCATGTAACAACATACTAAATTTCTATGACCAGATTCGAAATTTATCTCATATTAACCTATTTTTCATCTAAATCCGATTTTAATAATGAAAAATCCATTTTTCGAGTATAAGAAGTCCAAAAAATATGAAAGTTTATAGATCATCTCAAAATAATATATGTGACAACATATCCAAAAATCACTGAAAAATTCGAAGTTTAGCTAATTTTAGTCCGAAAATGACATTTTATTCATAAAATCATATTTTTAATGCCATTATTATATAATATGAACAATAAAAATCCATAAATTAACCAAAATATCTTAAAAACATTTTAGGACCAGAAATTTTAACATGCATAATGATTTTCGTGATATATCATAATAACACAAATTTAACAAGTTTTATATGTTAATCGTATAACTCGGAAAAACTTTTAACCGATTTGCATGCAAACAACCATGGCTCTTGATACCGATTGAAGGAAAAGTAGATCTATATACTTAACATATTCATATATGTTTTATGATAATTTAATCATAAAATTAATTGGTCATCTTATGCATGCAAACTATAAACAATTTAAAGAAGAAATCTTTATCTTACATTGGAATTTCGGTTTATTAGGGCACAAGAGAGATCTCCTTCTCTCTTGTTCTTGTGCTTTCCTCAATGGATGAACAAAGATCCAAGTATAAAATCTCTCCCAAAGTTTAATACCCAAAGCACACTCTTAATAAAATTAATATTATGAATACTAGTACAATATTAATTTAGCATAAAATGACCCAAAATAAATTTGGTTTTGGTCTCCTAAAAACCGGTTTAAGAGAGGAAGAAAAGGAAGTTTTTATCTTTCTAAAAAATCTTAATTTTTGATGAATGAATGAATTTTCTAATGCACTAAACTATAATGTAGTGCAAATGATAAAATATAAGGCAAAACCCTTGGTTTGGCTCCTATGAAAAACCGGGTAAGGGAAGAGGAGGGAAGAAGAGTGAGCCAATGCATGCAAGAGTTTGTCTTCACAATGACAACTAGTTTGCATGGCTAGTTTAGTAGGTAAATCATTATGTTTACCACTAACATAATAAACCTAATATTTCTCCTAATCCTCCCATTATGTCGGTTTACATATGTAAAATGGAATCCATTTTATTTTTGTCAATATGTCACATGTCACATGTCACATAAAATTGTTATGTATTTTTAACATATTAAAAATCAACGTATTAATAAAAATACGTCATATACAAAAATCGACTTAGTAATTCGCAATTACTTGTACCAAAATATTTTACCAATTATAAATCACAATAACTTGTATTTATAATAATTCATTCAATTTCAATTGTTTCCTTAAACAATAATTTCATCTGAGTAATGAAACAATTCGATCACTCAGACCGTATCTCATTTAATCAAATTTCAATGAGACACGTAAATATTACTTCCAAAATCGCCCGTCAATTTTAAATAATTTAATTGACTCGTAACGTTATACGATCAATTAAATGATCAATTAAGAGTGTTGCCCTTTAGGTATGACCTAGGGGATCAACTGATCACCACCGTCGCACGACAGTAATGTCAAACTCTAGTCAGCCAATCATTACCGATATGTGTGGACTAGTTGACAGTAAAATATTACTTCCCAATTGTATTCTTTATAATGAAACTTAAACATGTGATCATCATGATCAACAGTTGTGATCGCATTATTGTCGGAGGACACATATTCCAACAATATTTAATAAATGTATTTAATGTTAGCTTAAACGAATTAAGATGTTAATTCGTAATTAAATGTAACCAGTTATATTTAATTAGCAAATTATAAATATGCGATATTTATAGTTAATGTATATATTATACAATATTGTCATAATAAATGTTGACAGACTGGTATTGATAAATCGACTGCAAACTGTTATAAGTGGACTTATTAATACATGTCGATATATATGACAATTGATAAAAATTAATACACATTATATACATTAGAATAACTACAAAAAATAAGGAGATTTTTCTCTCCTTATTTGAGGAGTCACTCGGTCAAAACAAAAGAGAAGAAAAAAATATCTCCCCTTTTTCTCTCCCTTTTTCGGTTATAATAGGGTAGAAGGGAGGTAATTTTGTTACTACTCTTTTGACCTAATTTTCTCTCATCATCAAAAATACACAAAACCCTAAAATTAATTTGTGAATTTGGGGATCTCATTCTAGCAAATTGAGAGGCATTTCTCAGAGCATCTTGGGTGCAACGATTAGGCGAATATCAATTTGATATTGTTCTTAGGCCATATTTGCTAGGACCGAAGGTTGATTCTTAATCTCTCTATTTTTTTATGCTATTTCATTTATGACTCGTATTCATAATCATAATTTCGTTATAATCCTAATAATCTTAAAGGAAGTATACCGATATATCGAACAAAAACTGGGTACATAGGAACCAACGTTTGAAGGCATGATGAGGCACAGAACGAACAAGTTTTTTGAACCTAGTCCAAGCCCCATTCAGATATTCAGTAGGCAATTGTTCGAATCCGGTTATTTGGCCTCTCAATGCATTAGTGCGCTGTGGTGGGAAATACCGTCTGTAGAAGGCTAAAGCAAGGGAATTCCAGTCAGTAACACCGCCAGCTTCCTTGTCCAAATCTCGCAACCATTCCCAGGCCTCATCAGTTAAAGAAAAGGGAAAAAGAACTCCCTTGACCCTATCCTGTCTCACCCCAGCAGCTAAAGGAATGGTGGAACAGTATTCTGTAAAAAACTTTATATGCTTACATGGATCCTCGCCAGGTATCTCCCTGAAGAGATTTCTCTCAACTAACTTTATATAAGAGGGATGGATCCCAAAAGTGCCCGCATCTGTAGTAGGAAGCAAGAAACCTTTAGGCAAAGAATCCATCGTAGGTTCTGAGTGACTGGCGATGTTAGGCATCTCAGCAAGTAGAGTCTACAGAAGGGCAGGTACGACAATGTTCTCTTCTAGAACAGATTTCCTGCAATATTAATAAAGCACTAGAAAAATATGAGATCATTCCCAAAGAATAAATTCCTTGAGACGAGTGACAGACTTAAAATAAGCAACAAATTTACGCCACCTCCCCGGTAACAGCGCCAAAATTTGATACCGTCGTTTAGTGTCAAAAATAAATACCTAAAACTACTAACATAAGCTAGAGGAAGTAGGGTCGATCTCCACAGGGAGATGGGAAAATACCTGCTAAACTAAGTCCGTCTAAGTAACTATTTCTTGGGGGTTTTGAAGATTCGTTCTGATCTATAGAGGTCAAAAGAGAGAATAGAGTAGAGAAAAGCAAAGAAGAAAGTTAATAACAACCAAGCAGAGAGAGGAAACAGCTAAGACGGTCAGTTCACCATGATTCTTAAGAAATGTAGTCTAGGGACTTAGGTCAATGCAAATTCGATCTACATGGTAGTGAAAAGGTCCGTCCGGTCCGCTATTCGCCCTAAAATAGTTCAAACTTAGCTTCCGCCCTCATTAGAATGTCCTAATGTTCACTGCAAGTCTTACCTTTTCCAATGTTCAGATCCAGGTCAAGGTGTACCGTGGTTAATTATCTAATTGCGTCGACTCAAGTAGAAAAGAACAATTATATGCAGTGATTAACAACATAGATCTAATTCGCATCAAGTTCTAATCACCTATTCATAATTCCCTTAAATCATGGCTCCCCTATGTCTTAGCAAAGGAATCAGCTATGCATGACTATTGAATGAATAATAAAAACACATAAACTATAAAAATTAAGCATAATTGATGATCTAAAATGGAGAGTAGAAACAATAGCGATTGAGAGAACAAAAGCAATAAGATAAGAACAATTAATTAATTAAGAATAGAGAGTACCGATTACAACGAAAAGTAAAGGAGAAATAAGTTCCAAGTTTCCAATCCTAAGGGAGAGCAAGGGCAGAGAAGTCGAAGAAGAGAAAAAGGAGAGGATTATGACTGCTGTCATACTTATTTATCATAATTACAAAAGGAAATCTAGAAAATCCGCATAAAACACCTAGGCTCTCGATCGAGTGAAATGAAACCACTCGATCGAGGAGAAAGCTCGAAAATCGGTTCGATCGAGTACACATGGCGTTCGATCGAAGACTTCAGAGGATGGCTATCTCGATCGAGAAAAGGCAGAGCTCGATCGAATGATTCCTGGAGGATAAAGCATTCGATCGACCATTATGAGTAGCAAAATAGATCAATCGAGCTAAAGTTCATGTTTCCTTTTTATGTCATCTTATAGTTCAGGCTTGATAGTCAAATCACTGATGGCATCTTCCATTCAAATCATATGAATCCCCAACTTAGTCATCTCATCCCTCAGTTTCATCAGTGACATGGCAGTGCATAACAAATGCACACTTTTCTTCTCAAAGCATTTGTTGAAGTGAGTTTCCTCCATAATAGTGCGTTTATATATTAAATCTCGTACACGGAATATAAGGGACTTATTTCATATTCTTGTCAGTTGATTAACGTTAATCGGTAACGCTCGGCTGACTAGAGTTTGACGTTACTGTCGTGTGACGGCGGTGATCAACTGATCCCTTTAGGTCACACCTATAGGAAAGAACCCAAAAAGAGGAATATACTAATTGTATGTATATGATACGTATTATTTTTTTGCAAAAAATTATCATTTCATTTCATTAAGAAAGAAATTACAATAAGGATTTGCAAAAGCTATCCACTAGAAAAAAACAACACCTATACAATGTTAATTACACAAACTATCCTCTATGAGTCTATACTGAGGGTGATGCTGCCACATGAGCAATCGTACAGTGACAAAAAACTTGATTCTCCTTACAAGCCCAAGTACAGTACGAGAGTGACCTTGAAAGATTCTGATATTTCGCTCAGTCCAAATCTGATGTACAAAGGTAGTAAGAGACATATGAAACCAGGCTATCTGCCAGTCCCTAGCTCCTTTGAGAGGAAAAATTAGCTCATCTTGAAGGGAAAGACCCGTCCTCATATGACCTATCCAGGCTAGAACCTGATGCCAAACAGAAGCAGAAAAGGAACATCTAAAGAACAGATGATCTTGAGACTCCTCTTCATGTTCACAAAGGGAGCATCTGTTGAAAAATTGCATACCCCTAAGCTTGAGATTATCAATAGTAGCTAGTTGATTCTGAACAGCCATAGAGCAAACAATTCTGTGTCCAGGAATAATTTGAGAGTGCAAGAGACCTTTAGTCCAAGAACCAGCAACAGGAGCATTCCTGAAATAACCATATACCTGCCGTAATGATAATTTTGAACCAGACATCCAACCTTGAATGAGATGCTGAGCAGCAGAAATAGAACCAGAGAGCTCAACCAATCTGTCTCTAGTTGCTACAATACTCTTGAAACTGGATGGGTAATGAACTTTGGAAGAAATATTCCAAATGTCCTCATGCTTTAGAATATAATGCTGTACCCAGCTACTCCATAACCCCTGATCAGAAGCAGAAATAGAATAGATCCATTTGATCAAGAGAGAATAATTCCAAGCTGCCAAATCTTTGATGTTAAAACCACCAGAAGACCAAGGGGAGGAAATATGGTGCCAGCTTTTAAAGACCATCCTTCTGGAACCCATTGGGATACGTATTATTAGTATGTATATATATATATATATATGTGTGTGTGTGTGTGTGTGTGTGTGTGTGTGTGTGTGTGTGTGTGTGTGTGTGTGTATGTGTGTGTGTGTATTTTGACTAGTGTGTAGTCGAGTATGTGTTTTAAAAAAAATGGAATATATTTATTGTTACTTATACGATAATTAAGTAATAAATATAATGTCTTATTTGATAAGATAAATTTTAGTAATTAAAGGTTAATTTACTAATATTGTATCATTTATTAATAAAGTATTAATAATAATACGATACGTATTTATAATATGTGAGGCGGAGGTAATCGTAAAATATAAATTACATGGAGTTGGTTATTGAATCTTATAAGACGAATTGTATACTAGTACAATTGTCTAATCGCCTTAGTAGTTAAGTGTATGATATTATGTCGGAAATCGAAATGGACCCGGAGGGGTCCATTTGGATCGGTTTTTATACACCTACTAATACACTCATTGTGAGTGGAAAATGTAGGCCACTCCCACTATCATTTGTATGTGAATTGTTTACATTTGCATGTATATAAATACCCCACTCATTCCATCATTTCTAAGGTTGAAAAATTTGAAGAAAAATTGGTCATTGTCTCTTGTCTTAGCCGATTTTCATCAACCATCATTGACCATATTTTCTTCCTATTTTTGTTAATCCTTTTACAATAAAACACATATAAAAGTAGACTAAAAATAATATCAAGGTAATAATATTAATTAGTATCTCAAATATACATACATAATACTCAAATAATATCTAGTTAATATTATTTGTAGTAAGCTTTGGGTGAATTCTTGGGTGCATTCTAGTGGAGACCTTCTTTTTGGTGGTTGGGTTTTAGGAGGATCATCCATACACACTAAGCTCAAGAACTACTTAGGTAGAAGACCTACTAGTGCCCATATTTTACCTAACAACCGATGTAAGGAATTTTCGTCTTAATTATCTTTGCATGCATGTAGATTTTAGACCGTCTTATAAAATTAGCTAGTAATTTTATCGTCATAAGATGAGTCTAATATGATCTAAAATACTAACAAGCGGTATCAGAGCAATGTTAAGTACATGCATGTAACATTTAGACGATTTTACGAATTTATACGATAAAATTGGTAAAATATGATATTTTGTTGTTAAAATAAGTTTTGTCACAAAATATAGTGTTGCATGGATATAATCTGGTCTTAAAATGATATGAGACAAAAATTTCATTTTTGTATTTTTAATCACTTATAATTATTTTTTAGGACTTAATATGGATTAAAATTGAGTTAAAATGCACTAAAATTAATTATGAATTAATTAAATTATGTTGCATGTTAATTTTATGCATATTTATTTAGAAATAACCACATGAATGTTCTATTTATGAGAAATACAAAATTTAAATTAATATGATTAATTTAGGTAGTTTATTGATTTTTATTTGATAAAATTGGTAAATAATGGTTATTTTACAAATAAATATTTATTTAATTTTTGGGCTCGAAATTTATTGATTTTTAGCTCCTGGAAATTGTTCCAAAATGTACAAATTTTTATTTTGAAGTTGTTTCAATTTTTATGATTTAATTTGGAATTAAATCGTAAAAATTGTCGTTTTTTCGAGAAAATTGTGAAATTGTTCTAATTAAATTTTAAAACCAAACATTTTCACATGCATGTCATTTTGGTGAGAGAACAGAATGTAAAAAACATAAAAATTTAATTTTCCATAAATATTTTAATTAAATGGAATTTTTACATAATAATTATGAATTCTTATGACATTTTGTTATAAAAATTGTTTTAAACCCATATAATTTAGAGATAATTAGTGGAAATAAATATTTTGATACTAGACCAGATTAGTAAAAGTTTTTTATCTTAAAAATTGTTTTAATAATTAATCATGAATTTTTAATGGTAAAAATTCCGCCTTACATGCTTAATTGATCGGTGTTGGTAAGTTAGACGATTTGGCATGACATTTTACATAATGCATTTTTTATTATTATTCATATGGAAGAATGAGTTTAAGTATTTCAATTATGTAATTTTACCTAATATGGACATAGGTAGAAGTTGGTATTTTCCGTAATGTAAGGGAATATCGACTTGTTTTGTAATTAATTGCGATTTCGCATCGCCCAATTTGTAATTAATTAATAGTTTTTATTAAAAATTGTATAATAGGATATTGCTATTTAATTTAATTATTAGTATTTAAATGAAGCATCTAAAGACGGAGTTTCATAAAGACGGTGAATTTCGGAAAGGCGTTCCGAAATCCTAAAGACGAAGGCCAATTTTTATGAAGACTCAAGAGACCAAGGGGTTGGTTTCTGAAGTGTATTTTTTTTATTTAAGTTAATAGGATTAACTAGGTGGCCATATTATGATTTATTGTTTTACTTTAATTGCTTTCAAGCCAAATCGTCACAACTTTTTATTATCGATTAAATTGTCTACCATTTACTAATTTTGTTCACTTAAAAGTGATAGACAATTAAATTGATATGATATCTCACTTTTAAAAATTGAGATTAGCCTTACCAAGCATTAACACCTATGAATCCCTTTTTCATTAGAGGTAGGTTCGGATCACCGAGGTACACTCTTTTTATGTTGGGGAAGTAGGGTAATAAAAGTTATTACGCGTGAAATTTAGTTGGACTCAATGGGATTAATATGGGTTGAATCGGTCCACCGTGCCCATATTTAATTCTGGGGCTAAAAGATAGATTTTAAGAAAATCCGTCGACCAAAAGTTCTAATGGTAGAATCAGTCAAAAATGCTGATTCACAAAATTTATATAAATGTGGGTTAAATCGGTCCACCGTGCCTGTATTTATATAAAGATAGGTTTTGGAATCGTTTATATAATTTAGTGGGAGATCATTATATAAATGGGAACTTGTTAAAAAAATTTTACAAGTATTTTAAATGAATGATAAATGTTAATTTTCCTTTCATTTCCTTTTGTAGTAATCACGATGGCTACTTCTAGTCAAACCGCCACAATTTCTAAAGATTTATGGCTCCGTTCTTTTATGGACAAATATGTTTTAAAAGCTGACGGTAGTAATTTTAAAGATTGGGAAGAACAACTACAATTAGCTACCGCAGGTGATGGTAAATTAGACTACCTAGTCGATCCCTCTCCCTCTTCACCTAGTTCTAGGGCCACCGCTGTTGTAAGGGAGGCATATAATGAATATCAAATAGAATCTGCTGCTGTTAAAAATGTTTTAATTTTTGCAATGGATCCTTCCTTACAAAGGCAATGCGTCAAATTCCACAATGCTCATGAGGTGTTTTCGGGGCTATCTACAATGTTTTCTCAAGCCCCGTGGATAATTCAATATGACACCGCGGTTCGTTTTTTTGAGGCTAACCTCAAAGATGGACAACCTGTGAGTTCCCACATACTTAAAATGATTGAGTACGTGGAAACTCTAGATGGGTTGGGATGCAAGATCCCTGATGAGCTTGTGGTGGACCGAGTACTCCACTCTCTCTCACATGTCAAAGGATTTATCCAATTTAGGGTAAATTATAATATGACAAACATGAAGAAAAGTCTTCATGAGCTCCATTCTTTGCTTGTTCAAGTAGAGAAGGATATGGGATTGAGTGGGAGTACAAGGAAGGACATCCTTGCAATTAATGTGAAGGGGAAGAAAAAGTTTAAGAGGAATGGTGGTATGAAGCCCGTATAGGTAGAGGGAAAAGGTAAGGCTATTGCGAATAGCTCTACCAAGCCTATACCTAAGAAGGGTAATCCTCTTAAAAATAATTGTAATTATTGTAATAACAAGGGACATTGGAGGCGTAATTGCTCCAAATACTTGGATGACATCAAAGCTGGCATTGTGAAGCCAACATGTAATTTCTCAACCGAATCTTTTATGATAGACACAAATTACGCTTTAAATACAACTTGGGTATTTGATACTGGTTGTGGTTCTCACTTATGTAATCACTTGCAGGGCCTAAAAACGTAAGAAAGCTAAACAAGGGTGATGTTGATCTCCGGATGGGTAACGGGTCTAAAGTAGCCGCCGTTTCAGTAGGAACCTATGTAATTAATTTAGCTTCGGGTTTGCAGTTGTTACTAAATAATTGTTATTTTGTACCAACGTTGTCTAGAAATAGAATATCAGTATCTGTGTTAGACGCAGAAGGTTTTAATTTTGTAATCAAAGACAAATGTTGTACTTTTTCCCTTAATGGGATTGTATATAGCCAAGCTATTTCAATTAATGGTATTTATATTCTAAACACTTGCAACGATGTTTATCATTTAGATAATAAAAGACTCAAAACAGGTGATCCCGTCAATCTTATTTATGGCATTGTCGATTAGGACATATCAACGAGAAACGCATTAAAAGACTAGTGTCGACTGGTATAATTAAAGCTTTTGATTTCGAATCATTTGGCATATGCGAATCTTGTCTTCTTGGCAAGATGACTCGTGCACCTTTTCTAAGAAAAGGATGTCGAGCTAGTGAGTTGTTGGGTTTAATACATACCGATGTATGCGGTCCAATGACTTTTACTGCTAGAGGCAATTATGACTATTTCATTACTTTCACCGATGACATGAGTAGATATGGATTTGTCAACTTAATGAGGTATAAAAGTGAAGCTTTTGACAATTTCAAGGAGTTTCAGAATGAAGTAGAAAACCAATTAAATAAGAAGATTAAAACATTACGATCAGATCGTGGTGGGGAATATTTAAGTAATGACTTTAAAGATCACCTTAAAGACTGTGGTATTGTATCTTAGTTAACTCCTCCTGGCACACCACAATTGAATGGTGTGGCTGAAAGGAGGAATCGAACTTTATTAGATATGGTCCAATGAATGATGAGTCAAACTGAGTTACCTAAGTCATTTTGGGGATTTGTCATTTTATCTGCTATACGCTCACTTAATCAAAGCCCCACTAAGGCAACTGACAAAACTCCGTATTAGATATGGAAAGGGAAGGTCCCAAATTTGCAATACATAAAAGTATGAGGTTGTGATGCTTATGTCAAGAGCAAGTCTGACGATAAGCATG
This sequence comes from Silene latifolia, assembly GCF_048544455.1. NCBI lineage: Eukaryota > Viridiplantae > Streptophyta > Magnoliopsida > Caryophyllales > Caryophyllaceae > Silene > Silene latifolia. Next base: position 391,862,626 of record NC_133538.1, read on the forward strand.
CACCTCGTTCTGACAAATGTATATTTGTAGGCTACCCTAAGGAAACTTGTGGATATTACTTCTACAATATTAACGAGAACAAAGTGTTTCTGGCTCGTGAGGCTGTCTTTCTAGAAAAATAGTTTATTTCTAGAAGACAGAGTGGGAGAAAATTTGAACTTGATGATGTTCAAGAGCCAGAAACTGATGTGACGGTACAGGAAGATATTCCTTCAACGTCTGACTCGGTTATTATTCCTTGTGAACCTAGGAGGTCAGGGAGGGTTAGTCACCAGCCTGATAGATACTTAGGTATTATCGAGGAAGATGGTGACTATGAGGTATTACTTTTAGAAAGTGACGAACCTAAAACCTACAAAGCGGCAATTACTAGTTCTGACTCAAAGTTATGGCTCGAGGCCATGCAATCCGAAATGGATTCCATGTACGATAATCAGGTATGGGTCCTGGTTAACTTACCTAAAGATGTTAAACCTTTTCAGTGTAAGTGGATCTTCAAGATTAAAATCGGCAAGGATGGACATAAAGATGTCAAGCTAGATTGGTGGCAAAAGGTGTAACACCCCGGCTTATGAAGGAGCCTTTAGCAAGACATTCCCTAATAAATCGGACTGTTACCATCTCGGTTTCCCGAGGTAGTGAATAACAAAGTACAACAATACCAAAGTACTTTAAATTAAAACTTAACGATTACGTGTTTATTACGAATTATCCAACTAATACTTAATATAGGATAAATACAACCCGCAGCGGAAAGTAAATTAAGTGATAAAATCTTCTATGTGGTCTAAACTTCTAGGTAGATGGGCCAAGTCCTCACGCATCCCATAGCTCCCAAGTCGGCTAATCTTTAGTACCACAAATCTCGCTCCCCATTATGGTTCATCACAGGTGTTCACGAATACACAGGGTCAACCACGAGGTTGAGTAGGGAAAACAATGAACAACAAGTATGATATGCATGCTCCTCCATCACCTCCATCTCCGTCTCAACTCAAATCTCATATCTCATAACCCGAACGCCCACCATACCGATCCCCCTAGACTTTATATATCGACCGTAGTCGATCTGCCAGCTCGCAGCTGAGGACACCAGGGCAAGTCCTGCAGAACCAGCCTGGGCCTTATCACAACATCACATCGTATCTCAACATCGTCACCACACATCCTCCTCCAACTCCAATGCATATGAAATGCGCAACAGTAATTAATGCAATGCAATATGTACATAAATCACTGAACTGATAAATCATAAAGTCATGCCAGTTACCCGATGTTGTGATATCATACTCAAGACGATAAATTCAGTCAACCATTTCCCGTACATAAATCATCACGTAAGTCAACAACCAGGAATCAAGTCAACACAACTCAACAACGACGGTAATAAGACAAGTGTATTTCCCTACCTCAAGTGCCAAAGAAATCCAATTAAGCGATTAAGCGAGTCCGAGAAATAAAGCAATGAATTAGATTATCGATCCTTCGCGAATCCGTCACCTAAAACAATTATAATATTTATTATTACTAACTACTAAATATAGAAATCTCTCAAAATAGAAACTTTCCCGATATAGTAACTTTCCATTTTAACCAGTCCCGACTCAAAGTCCATCTCTAATTATTTAAACGACTCGGGATTAAATTAAATAACTAATATGATAAATAAAAGATTAGACGAGTTACATGATTTAAGAAATACCCGAATTACTTTAAACAATTCAAACATCCCGACTCAAACCCGTCTTTAATCATTTTAATGCACTCGGGAATTAATTAATTAATTTAGAATACGCCCCATTACGAAACATAACGATTAAATTATGAAAAACCCGTTTCAAAGCCAAAACAGCCCGCACCCCCCTTCACACGCACTCACCCGCCACCACAGCCACCGTGAGGCCGTGTCAACCACCACCCCAAGACCCACTCGACCCAACCACCAAAGAACCACCCCCACTGGGGTCGACCCTCGCCGGCGAGGTGAACCACGGCCGTCAACTGGCCTGGTTCAACACCGAGCCTCACCAAACACCTTCTTTCTCTCCTGACCACCACCGCAGCCAACAACCTTACCCCTGCCAACCACCACGACTTTGCTCTCCGTCATCCCACGAACCCAGACACCGTGTCACCACTGTTTCGACCTCCCCCGAGTCCACAAAGTGGTGCCACCCCAACTCAACCCCTAAACCCACCAAAACCGCCGCTAAAACCCGTTTACCACCCCCATGTCGATGCCGCCTTGCACAGCCACAACCACCACCTATAACCACCATGACCACCACCACTACACTCGCCACTAACCACTCTACCCCCTCACCCTGCCAACAACCACTAACATCCTCAATCAAACACGCACAACCCCCCAAAACCCGACGAAACAAAGAAAACAGAGGGGAGAGGGTTGCGTTCTTACCTTTTCCCGCCACCACTACCGCCACCGAGCCGCCTATGAGTGTCGACAAACGTCCCTATCTCTTCCTTGCTGCGCCGTTAATGCCCACGCCCTCTCACTCTCTCTCGAATTGCGTGAAGATGGGGATTGGTGTTGCTGAAAGTAGGGTGGCGGTTTGAGGGAGTGGCGTTTTGTGTTAGGGTAGAATTAGGTTAAACTTAGGTTAAGTGGTTAATTGGGTCATGGGTAATTAATTCTGGGTAAATGGGTAAACATCATGGTCCGCGTGGTTGGTTCACGAATTGGTTAACGGGACTTCGTTCAGCTAAACCCGTCTTAACAAGCTCACGAATAACTTAATCCTACGATATCAATACGACCCAACAATTACTCGACTCAATTAGTAATATAAAATGTATAATAATTATATATAATAATATCCATTTAATTTATTATATAAAATACGGGTATTACAGTCTTCCCCCCTTAAAATGAACTTCGTCCCGAAGTTCGCTCTCATACTCAAACAACAGAAGTGTATTGTATATCGTACTTACGGACGTCACGCAATTCTAACTCGGTTAACACACACTTTTGACACACCAATTAACATAACAATTACGGAATGTTACATTCTACCCTCCTAAAAAGAAAGTTACGTCCCTAACTTACTTCATGCAAACCCATCACCACTCATGAACTCATGCAAACTATCGAGCACCATAACAAAGAAGTTTAATTACACAACATAGAGAACTCATTTGTATGGGTACCACGCAACACAACATCAGCTTGATCAAAACCACGATCTACAACTTGATCAAAACCACAATCTATAAACAAGCGCAACATAAACATTAAGATTTTACAATCCTACCCAACTAAGAACATGGTTACGTCCTCGTAACCTCTTTCAAATTTCATATCCCTATGCAACAAAATCACCGTCACCAACATGTAACAGAAAAGAACACATGATAAGAGATTGCGTAGTAACATTAAAGTCGAAAACAAGGTTTTATTATGGAGTTAAATGATTGTAATAAAGTAACACGTATTACTTAGCCCATGCTTGACTTAAAATACAACATCAAACTAAAGAACAACAAGGAAGGAGCCAAAGGTTTACACGGTTCCACAACAGACCGAACATGGTGTTACTAACCCTAACCTAACGGTCCTTAGGTCGCGCTTCCTCTGATTCTGGTGACTTCTATGTCATTCCCTTTCTGGTTCACCTCTTCCCCGAAGTCTGGCATGGGTGGTTCAGTCGTACTTTCAGCATCAGATACATTAGCGTAAAATTCGTGTCTCAGGTTGCCTGATATAAAGTCGAAGGTATGCTCGGGCGGGTATTTGGCCCCGCCGCAGTAATAGGGGTCACGGAATAGCCTCATGCAGTGGGTGGACAACTCTCTCATGTAGAAGCGCTTGCTGTCCTTTAGTACACCAGAGTCAGGGATAGAATCGATAAGGGTATACGCTCTTAACTGAGTATTAGTTAAATACTCAGGGTGTCCATTATGGCCATACATGTCCATGGCAGGACAAAGTCTCTCACAATGCTCATTAAAGTCGGCATCAAGTGACATGTAACAGTCTTGCGGGTGTACATTGTAGGGATCCATCCTACAAAATGGGAAGTTAACAAATTAAGACACAAGGGTGTTAAGACAAAGGATTCATCCTCGAGGTTTAAGTGTGCGAAAGTTATAAAACAAGTTTTCGGGGTAATCGTTGTAATACCGAGTTTTGGTCAACTCAAGATCATCACAAAATGCATTATCTACCGTGAGAACGACCATTTTAGAAATATCAACCGCAAGAATAAGCGTAAACCAGTATACAATCTAACATTGACTCCACCAATTCCTCTCCCAAGTCAAAACTATTACCAATTCCGAATAATCGAACCGCCCTACTACTAATAAATCACCAGGAGTATTAAACCTGCGGTACGTAAGCACTACTTAAACACCTTGAAACCATAGAAAACATAACACGTAATCAAAACCTTTTGACTCATCAGGCATACAACACGAATTAGCCAATTTGTTTGATATAAATTCTGAAACGTATTCGCTAATAAAAGTAACAACATATGATTCATAACAACACAACATTAATTCCATATCACACATGTGTTTGACATCATAGCAACCATATCGTTCAATTGTGTCCAGCAACTTAGTACAACTCATTTTCAGCACATCAACCGATATCGCATGAATAGTATAACATACATTTGCCATCATATACTTTGTAGAATTCTAGCTATGGTAAAAGATTAGCAACTTGGACAACTTCTCTGATTTGCACGACTTAAATAATTAGACACTCGTAGGCTCAATTAAATGTAACTATAACGACTATCATTTAAACCAATGCATATCATGTGAATCATCAAAGGGTTATCCCATTATAATTGTCAACATAGTTATCATAACAATCTTTATTTTAATATATATGATACTAACGACTCGAGAATATAAATATGCCAATCATCGTGTTATGTCAAACAGTTTACTTTATATCACACCCATACAATTGCAAGAATCACTTTAGCATTTTACGACATTGTAATAACGAACATATTCAATAACAAAAATAACAACACTGTTTATTATCATGTTATAGGTTTAGGTCCAACTGAAATAATTTATCGATGACGGTAATAAATATAACTATGGGCACACAACTCATATGAAAGACATTAGAACTCAGATGCTTCCTACATGTGTGAACATTTAGACATAATTATTATAATTATTCATGCGGGTATATTAGAACAATCAATTAACCTTTAACGTCGTCAACCTACCAAGATATGACAACATAGTTTTATATTTTTATATATATACTCGACCACTACGCAGATAAGATGCACACTCGGAGACATTACACCATGCCAAATGTATACAAAGTATGCAAACAACTGGACTCGTATAAACATTTCACCCTCGATTAAGAACCAAATTAAGCTATCAAATTTACTCATACCATCATGCCAACAATGTTATCAACTAAGTTTTGATTTTATCACTCGTTAAGATATATAACTACTGAACCTGCGTGCTACTATCATCATATAAAACATCATAATTTCACATTACTAAGGCCCATGAGTTAATCAAACAGCTGTATGAAAACTTAACATAGAACGCACATTTTACAGATTATGATTCACGTTGTAACTTTCAAAAATCACGGATAAACAGCCGTTCAACGAAAACTTGAGTTGTATTACTTTTCATGACATACAAAGAGTTACTAATTCGTGATAAAAAATGAGGTCGAAAGTTCAAGAGTTCAATTTTTTTTTTTTTTTTAAAGAATTTTACAACTCAGTTGGTCCAAACAAGTATGTGACAGCAATTGGTCCGAAACTTGGGTCAGTTTTCAAAGCTTACCATTTAATATAGAGACATCAAGAGTTTTCGTGGCCTATCAATTTGAAAACGTATGCGAACCTTCTAGTCGATGGAGTTGGAATTATGCAAAAATCATTTATACAGATTAAATGAGGATTTTTACAAAATCGTTGGTCAAACATCACTGCACAGGAACTTCCCGACCACAGCCCACTAAAACATTTATTACTGCTAATCCGTATATCCTATACACATGAAACCAACGCCAAGTGAACACTAACTCACGAGGCTAACTCTCATAAAATTTTCATCCATAGGAAGTTAACAGAAAAGAAATGACAGCAAGATTAATTAGGAAGTAAAATCAAACAAGCGTGTTTCAGCACTAGGTCATCCTTTACTATGTTACAAGTTCTTATGAATCCACTATGTGCACTAACCCATCCCAACTTAAATCTCACACTTTGCACTTACGTAACGTCTATCCCATAGAACACCTTCGCATCTCGACCTACTCTTTACATCTAAGTCACGATTGGTATGACTAGGAACAAGCAAGTCAATAGTGTTTCTAATTACTATCACAATACTATACAAGCATGGCTTCGGGATCACATAACCACATATTACCAAACATAATAGCACCATCAACACGTCATTCACATCCATCCAGATAAATAGCATAAATTCGCAATTATTCTCACGCTCACAATTACCACAATCCAACGCTTCATTGATTATCAATCTGAACACGAAGATTTATTTCTCATTTCCACAACATCATATGATCACATCATCATTCATACAAAATACTTACCGTAACGTTGTTCGTCAGAATGGTTAGAACATATGGGTCTCAAGGTGTACATCCACTCGATTATATTCAAGGTTTTCCTTCTAACTACCCATTCACTCAATTTCTCTCGGGTTACCTGTTCAAAACGAGAGGGCAAAAGAGCACGCATTAAGGGCGCCTTCTTAACCGCACCGTGAGCCCCTAACGCTTTATTCCCGTGGGTTCATTTTATTTAGACACATCCTACGTTCATTGGGTTCATTGGTTTAGGCCTAAGGATCGTTCGCTCTGATACCACTTTGTAACACCCCGGCTTATGAAGGAGCCTTTAGCAAGACATTCCCTAATAAATCGGACTGTTACCATCTCGGTTTCCCGAGGTAGTGAATAACAAAGTACAACAATACCAAAGTACTTTAAATTAAAACTTAACGATTACGTGTTTATTACGAATTATCCAACTAATACTTAATATAGGATAAATACAACCCGCAGCGGAAAGTAAATTAAGTGATAAAATCTTCTATGTGGTCTAAACTTCTAGGTAGATGGGCCAAGTCCTCACGCATCCCATAGCTCCCAAGTCACTAATCTTTAGTACTCAAACCGCTCCCCATTATGGTTCATCACAGGTGTTCACGAATACACAGGGTCAACCACGAGGTTGAGTAGGGAAAACAATGAACAACAAGTATGATATGCATGCTCCTCCATCACCTCCATCTCCGTCTCAACTCAAATCTCATATCTCATAACCCGAACGCCCACCATACCGATCCCTTAGACTTTATATATCGACCGTAGTCGATCCGCCACCGCGAACGAGGACACCAGGGCAAGTCCCGCAGAACCACTGGGCCTTATCACAACATCACATCGTATCTCAACATCGTCACCACACATCCTCCTCCAACTCCAATGCATATGAAATGCGCAACGAATTAATGCAATGCAATATGTACATAAATCATCGAACCGATAAATCATAAAGTCATGCCAGTTACCCGATGTTGTGATATCATACTCAAGACGATAAATTCAGTCAACCATTTCCCGTACATAAATCATCACGTAAGTCAACAACCAGGAATCAAGTCAACACAACTCAACAACGACGGTAATAAGACAAGTGTATTTCCCTACCTCAAGTGCCAGCAAATCCAATTAAGCGATTAAGCGAGTCCGAGAAATAAAGCAATGAATTAGATTATCGATCCTTCGCGAATCCGTCACCTAAAACAATTATAATATTTATTATTACTAACTACTAAATATAGAAATCTCTCAAAATAGAAACTTTCCCGATATAGTAACTTTCCATTTTAACCAGTCCCGACTCAAAGTCCATCTCTAATTATTTAAACGACTCGGGATTAAATTAAATAACTAATATGATAAATAAAAGATTAGACGAGTTACATGATTTAAGAAATACCCGAATTACTTTAAACAATTCAAACATCCCGACTCAAACCCGTCTTTAATCATTTTAATGCACTCGGGAGTTAATTAATTAATTTAGAATACGCCCCATTACGAAACATAACGATTAAATTATGAAAAACCCGTTTCAAAACCAAAACAGCCCGCACCCCCTTCACACGCACTCACCCGCCACCACAGCCACCGTGAGGCCGTGTCAACCACCAGCCCCAAAGACCCACTCGACCCAACCACCAAAGAACCACCCCCACTCAAGTCGACCCTCGCTGCGAGGTGAACCACGGCCGTCAACCGGCCTCGGTTCAACACCGAGCCTCACCAAACACCTCCTTTCTCTCCTGACCACCACCGCAGCCAACAACCTTACCCCTGCCAACCACCACGACTTTGCTCTCCGTCATCCCACGAACCCAGACACCGTGTCACCACTGTTTCGACCTCCCCGAGTCCACAAAGTGGTGCCACCCCAACTCAACCCCTAAACCCACCCGAAACCGCTAAACCCGTTTACCACCCCCCATGTTGATGCCGCCTTGCACAGTCACAACCACCACCTATAACCACCATGACCACCACCACTACACTAGCCACTAACCACTCTACCCCTCACCCCGCCAACAACCACTAGCATCCTCAATCAAACACGCACAACCCCTCCAAAACCCGACGTAAAACAAAGAAAACAGAGGGGAGAGGGTTGCGTTCTTACCTTTTCCTGCCACCACTACCGCCGCCAGAGCCGCCTATGAGTGTCGACAAACGCCCCTATCTCTTCCTTGCTGCGCCGTTAATGCCCACGCCCTCTCACTCTCTCTCGAATTGCGTGAAGATGGGGATTGGTGTTGCTGAAAGTAGGGTGGCGGTTTGAGGGAGTGGCGTTTTGTGTTAGGGTAGAATTAGGTTAAACTTAGGTTAAGTGGTTAATTGGGTCATGGGTAATTAATTCTGGGTAAATGGGTAAACATCATGGTCCGCGTGGTTGGTTCACGAATTGGTTAACGGGACTTCGTTCAGCTAAACCCGTCTTAACAAGCTCACGAATAACTTAATCCTACGATATCAATACGACCCAACAATTACTCGACTCAATTAGTAATATAAAATGTATAATAATTATATATAATAATATCCATTTAATTTATTATATAAAAATACGGGGTATTACAAAAGGTTTCACCCAAGTTCATGGTTTACACTATGACGAAACTTTTACACCAGTGATGAGCATGTCGTGGTCCGCTCTCAAACACATTTATATTCTCAACAAACAACTAGTTAGTGGTTAAGTCAAGGTCGATCCACGGGACGGTGTGCTTGGGTTTTAAGTCTATCTATCTCAATTTATGTTAGTGTCACAGTTGATTTGAGTTGAAGTTGTGTTCTAAGCTACAACAAGGAAATATAAACAAGACAAGTAAATGGAAATAAGGGTGTAAACAAATGATAAACAATACTAGGGTGTCATGGGTTTATAGGGGATTCATGGTGGAAATCGTACAAAGAAATTTATATAGTTGCAAGAAAATTATTGTTGTAGTGGAATCGAGTTAGTTTATGTCTTAAAATTCCTAGGAAGATTTGGGTCCCGGAGCCGAGTAGGTCAAGACTGTACAACACCTACAAGACGACTTACTTTCTTCCTATTCACTTCTATGCATGGTCTAACAAGACTCGAGTTAGTTTATATCTTACAAGTCTTGTTGAATAGATAAGAGATGTATAAATGCAAGGTTTCATAGTTAGGCATTTTAGCAAACATAACATGTGCATATGATGACACTTCAACAAGCAAACAATATTATGATAACATATTAGATTAAGTATGGATCTACTCCCATGTTATAGTTCCCCTAATCTCCTATTAACCCTAGCTAAGAGACTACTCACTCATGATCATGGAAAATATGCTAACAAGGGTGTCAATCATATTAACAAGTCTAAACATGATGAATGAGTAAGACAATAAACAATAAAGGATAAAGAGTAATGAGATTAAACCAATATTAAGATGAACAAATGGAAAAGAAAGAATAATACAAGAAAACTTGATTGATTGATGAAGAGTTGTCAATTCTCCAATAATAACCTAATAAGCTTCAATTACCCAATAATAAATCTTGAATAATAATTAAGGAAAGATTAATGTGTAATTTATGGAAAGATTAAGTGCTAATCTATTCTAATCTACTCCTAATGAAAGCTTTGCCTCTACTAAGAGGGCTTAATCTCCTCTAAATACAAGAGGAGTATATATAGTAGTACAAGGATTAGGTTAACTAAAGGCTTAAATGACGATTAGACCCCTTAAAAGAAGATTAGAGCCTTGCAAGTCTCAGGAGGAGCCCCACGTCTTGTGCAGGGGGGAGACGCTCATCCTATGCTCGGGCCGCTCGGATTGGCTGGTGAGTCGCCTGGATTAGGCTTTAGCCGCTCGGATTGTGAGCCAGCACCGTTTCTCCTGCGTTGACTGCCTCAAGATCCGTGGGGATCGTTGAGGGGTCAGTGGGGGTCTTTATCATTGCCCCTTTTCTTTGCTTTATTGATTTAGGTCTTTGGTATTAATCTCCTTTTTTATGTTTGGTCGTTAGATATCATCAATTTAGCTTCGCTTTACTACATTTAGGCAAGGTTAATGCTCTTCTCCTATAAAGACACCAAACCTCGTTGAATACGCATAGAAGGAGGCTAAAGACAAGAAACAACCTTAATACATACTCAAAAGCATAAGAACTAGGCTAGTTATGGGACTAAATGTGCGTAAATAGGAGTCACATCAAATATCCCCAAACTGAACCTTTACTCGTCCTGAGTAAAGAGGTGACTAAGACTATGACTATTATTTAAATTATCCTAATAATATAGCCGATGTGAGACAATTAGCGGGTCTCACTCCGCCCCTTCAACTCACAACAAGACATCTATGAGGTAAGATGCCTTCTTGCAAGGCAAGATGGGGCTTGTCAAAATGGCGATGCACCCAAGCATTAAGCACACAAAACAATTAATGGATGCACCTACAAAAGAATAGCCACTTTACTCATCTAAGTGGCGGAAATAATCTACAAGGGAAGTAATTTAAGGGTACACACTCCATTATAGATATTAGTTCTCCTAGTTACTAAGTCTAAGAGGATACAAACAAGTCACCTCCAAGGTGTGTTAAACTAGGTTACCTTTGTCCACAATTGCTAAATGCTTTTGTCAAGAGTCAAGTCCCTTATGGTGTGAGAAACACTGTAGGATCGCGGAATTCCCCCTCTTGCCTAGACAAGAAGAAGGGTCGTCCCCTCTCCACCATGCAACAAAGTAGGATCATCAAAGGATAGAAAGGGTTTCAAGATGCATGAGTTTCACAATGGTAGTTTGCTTTTGATTTGTTTTTCCCCCCAAATTGTTGTGGCATTTGATATTTTGAGAACATTTCTTTGCCATTTTTTATGTTTGGCATTTTGATACCTGGCAAATTTTTCAATCTTTGCATTTTTGAACATTTTTCAAAGTAACCCCATTTTGTAGCAAGGATACTTTTATTGAAGCATAGGAGTCTATTTTTGCTCCTCTTTTCATTTGATGCAATTTGCAAACATTTGATTTTGATTTGGTACTTGAACTCAATTTGTCATTTTTTTTGTGCCCATTCCCTTTTTGTTGACAAAATATGATGATAGAAGTGTAAGAACGGTTGCATGGCTTCAAAGGTCACCTTAGAATAAATGGTAACCAAGGAGTTATCGCACCACAAGGTACTCTTGACTAGGCCTTAGTCCATGGGTCAAAAGATACTAGTATGACACATCCTAGTGTATCTTGAGGGTATTCTAGCAAACAAAGTTTCAAGGAGAAAAATTATCTACAAGGGCCTTATATACACTTGTCAAGCTTCCCAAATAGGCATTTTCACAAAATTTTCTAACCATGCAAACTACATGCCATGATGCAACTATCATATATACAACCTACTGCATATGCTTCTATCAACTACTATGCCACATAAACTAAATGCAATCCTAATATCACATAGGTACAAACCACATCAATAAAAAAGAAGCCACATTATCATTAACATATAAAAACGAGGAAGGAGATTTGGAAAGATCATACCATGCGGTCTTCTATTTCCTTCATGCCTCGAATGTGGCGTAGTCGACCCAATGTGATAAGAGTGACAGACAAACAAACAAATATATACAATATATACAATTCTACACTACAAAGGAAAGAACGTGTTTTTGGTTTTTGAAATTTTCAAATTTTTATGGATTTTGTTTTTATGAAATTAAAGAACATATTTTTGAGATTTGTGTTTATGAAATTAAGGAACATATTTTTGAGATTTTTCAATTTTTATGTATTATTTTGGAATATAAATTCCCATCCCCCACTTTATTTTAGACATTGTCTTCAATGGACATGTAGGAGTAGGAATGAAAAGGAAATATATGTTTTTGGATTTTTAAAGTTTTAGGGAAATTGAAGTACAAATGCAATGATATGATATGAATGAATGCATGCTCTAACTAAATGCAATTCTATATGACATATATAACAAATGAATGCAATCTATACTACACTAGATGATGCATGTTCTCTATTAAGCTATGGTCACCTATGATCAAACCTCCCCAAACCGATTTAAGCACTATCTCTAGTGTAGAAAGGAATAGGTTTGGTCATTAGTGACTATGCATGAATTCTAGTCTATATGCAACTAACTATATGAGACATGTGACGTATATTTCAACGAAAACTAATCTAATATGCAACTATACATAAGAGAGGGAGAGGCGGTGTCATACAAATAGAGGTGGCGTGGCTAGTCGCTTCACTCGTCATCATCATCATCATTGCGGCCTCCCTGTCTGTTATATCCTCCTTGGTCATAGCCTCCTCCTTGGCTATAGAATCCCCCACTTTGGTTGCCAAAGTTCCCTTCTTGGTTGCCATGGTTAGGGAACAAAAGATGTGGTTGAGCCCAAGATGGATGAGGGCCTCTAGGGTTGATATACCCTTGTTGAGCCATGTTGTAGTAAGAGGGGTATTGTGCCAAGTAGTTGTCAACCCTCCCATCGTGCACTCTAAGATCAACATTTTGCATGAGCTTTATCAATTCGCCCATGGATGGAGCTCCTGGATCTTAAGGAGTGAACGGCACATGTGGTGTGGGGTAGGGTGGAATGGGTACGTAAGATGGTGGTGCATCCCCTCATTCTGGCAACTCATGAGGTCAGTGAGGCACTTCTTCCCTCGGTGGTGGGTGGTTAAGGATGTCGATGGGAAAGAGGTAGATTGGCCTTGGCGAGTATCGGCTCAATTGGGGCTCGGTGGGTGGAATGTTCCATCCCATGTAAACAAGTGGTGTGCGCCCCTTAGTGAAGCACTCTACACTCCTGGCACCATTGTATCTACACCACCGGTGGTGGTAGAAGATAGTATGCTCATCAATCAAAGTGCTCCCCTCGAGCTTTTCATATCTTCCGTCAAAGTTGAACCCGGGACAAAGTTCATTGGCCAAAATTGTTGTTACGCCTTCTATCACAAAGGTTTTTATTGGAGAATTTCCCTTTGCAAAGTCATTAAACCTTGTAATCATCTCAAGGGGGGTGTTAAAGTTGTAAGGCCGCGTCCCTTCTACATTCAAGTAAGACTCTAGGAAGGTCAAGTCGAGAAGGGTGCATTTATCTTGTTCTAGCCTCCCATTTATAGTTTCGGCCACGAACCGTTCGCTAATTCTAATCACCGGATGTTGTATTGCAAAAGTATAGCATTGTTTGTAAGAATTAAATTCTCTCCCGAAAATAGCCCTCCAAAGGTGGTTAACAGTGAAGTCGGAGGGCTTGTCGGTGTCACTCCTTGGTACCTCAAGACAAAAGATCCTTGCAAAGTGGTCTAAGGTGATTTTATGATCCGTATTGCAATGGCGGAATTCCATACCGACATTCTTTTGTCGAGTAGTGACAACACGGAGGCTATATAAAAACTCTAGTGTAAGGCTCACGTAAGTGTCCTCATGAGTATAGAACAACTTCTCAAGACCCATACCATTGAAGAATACTTCTGTTTGATGCCTTATACCAAGTGTTTCTAACACCTCAAGATCAATGAATTGAGTGGGTTCATAGGCCTTACCTAGCAATTGCTCAAATCGTTGACGGTGTTCATCCTTGACAAAATATACCTCCGGGAAATGCTCAAGGTTGTTCAACCTCCGGTATCGTCTCGTTCTCTCGGCCCCTTGCCTCCTGTGAGGTGGTTGAAGAAGCACCCTTCGGCACTTGGGTGCGGCCTCGGGGGCTTTATTGCTCTTGCTCCTTAGGTTCATTCTTACTTGATGTGGTTGTAGGGACTTTGATTCAAAAACCTTGGATTGATGAATGTGATGGGATTTTTGTGATGGAGATTGTAAGGAGGATGTTGAGATGTGGTTATGATGTTGATAAGATAAGGGAATAAGGATGGTGGGGGGCATTTATATCGAAGAAAAGATGTTGGGTCGAGCGGGCTGGGAATGGGTTTGGGCGTCCAGTAAAAGAGCCCTGAAATTTTTTTGTTCTGACCCGGGCAACTTGACATCGGGTCGAGCGACTTGTGGTTTGGGTCGGGCGTCCTGGTGAAAGTCCGGGCAGATTCCTATCCAGTGAAATTCTTGCCTTGAGTTGGAGCTCAGGTCGAGCGTCCTGATGAAAGTCCGGGCGACTCAGATATTGAGCCGGGCGTCTTAGGCATAACACGGGCGGATTTTAGTTCATCAAGCTTTTCTTCATTTCTTCCAGGTACGGGCCGAGTGTCTTGCTCTCGGGACGGGCGTCCTGGCCTATAATCATGGATTTTGAAGGCTTTGAGCCAAGCCCCCTTGTACCCTTTTGTGATTCCCCCTTATCTTTCCTTTCCTGAAAAATTGGCTCAAAGAGTAAATAAGATCTCTCCCTCACAACTCTCATATAAAGACTACAGGATATATACACAATGCAAAAATTATGGTACAATGTGGAGATTGGAAAGAATATATTGCAAACGGTGGTTTGAGGTAGGACTCCACCAAACTAAGTTGAAATGACGATTTTCATTATCCATAGTGCTCAACGCTCTCAATAGGCGATCAAAGGCTTGTGAATGGTCCTCAAGTAAGCATGAGTAGGTTTTGAACCATTTCAAGATAGAGTATGGCCAATTTATGAAGAGCCTCTCTTTAAACTTTTTCCCTTTCTCCTTTGCTTTGTCATGATGGCCTTCCCGATTCTTGTAACTAGCAAACTTAGAATTCTTAACGGGAGGCTTCCATTCTCTCCTGTTCCCCTCAATTATGGTGGTGATGATAGCATTTAGGTTTATCAATCCTTCAAGAATAGAAGGAGAATTATCATAGCATTGATGACTGGATAGCTTCGGAATTGAGATTCTGGGTGCCAAGTCTCCATAAGTAAGCTTATTCATAGCTTTGTTCTTGAGCTTCTCCACGAAGTACCTTTTGTATGACAATTTGACCACTTGGAGAAGGTTTACCATATCATCTCCAACAATCATAGGTTCCATGGTGGATGCGAAAAGGTCTTCATAGTCAATAGGAAAGAGACATTTATCTTCTCCATGGAAGCATGCCTCAAACTTCTGAAGGATAGGCTCCTCAAGTGAGGCAATCTCACAACTCCATTCCTCTTCTTTATTCCATAAGTCCTTGTAAGAAACATATTCCGCATAAGCTTCTTCCATAGGCTTGTCATCATCGCTATCTCCATACGAATCATAGATAGGGGCTTCACTCCTCTTCATTAACTCTTTCTCCAACACCTTAATGTTCACATCAAATGATACACCCTCATACTCACAAAGGCTAAGAGTACTTGGCTTACTCAACCTCATGTCTTCTTCATCAAATACCAAACTTTCATACTCATAAGAGCTCAAGAAGATTGGCTCTTCCCATTTCACATATTCTTCATCAAAGGTCATTACCTCAAATTCACATTCATGGTCAATGCTTAAGAATTCGTGAGGAGTGGTTGGTTGGGTTGCCTTCATTTGGGAAATTTGAATTTCCAACTCCTCACCTTGGGTAACAATGCTTTAAAGAACATTGTTTCTATTTTGGCTCTCTTCTAGCATTTGCGTGAAGAAATTTTGTTGGTCTTCCATCATTTGGAGAACCACATTTTGAATGTTAAAGTCGGTCTCATCTTCTTATTGTGGGTGGGTGTGAGAGTGGTTGTATTGTGGCATTTGGAATTGGTTGTAAAGTGGGTATTGGGAAGGTGGTTGTTGTGGATATTGGGAGTGGTGATTTTGGTGGGAAAAGTTGGGGTAGTAGTTTGGATTTTCATTGTATGAGTTGTAAGGTAGTTTTGTGCTGAGTTGCTCCTCTAACTCCCCATACTCAAAGTTATACTCAAAAGATCTACCACATACTCCATATGTCAAGACTTGAGCCATCATAGCCAAGACAAGGAAACAACTACAAGCATGGAAACTACAACAAAACGGTAAGAACGACCTTGAGGAACAAGTTTTTTAAGGTTAAAGCAAAATTAAAATAGACAAACAAACAAGAACTTAATCACAAAACACCATCCCCGGAAACGGCGCCATTTTGATGAGTGTGTCGTTGTCCGCTCTCAAACACATTTATATTCTCAACAAACAACTAGTTAGTGGTTAATTTGAGATCGATCCACGTGACGGTGTGCTTTGGGTTCTAAGTCTATCTATCTCAATTTATGCTAGTGTCACAATTTATTTGGGTTGAAGTTGTGTTCTAAGCTACAACAAGAAAATATAAACAAGACAAGTAAATAGAAATAAGGGTGTAAACAAATGATAAACAATACTAGGGTGTCATGGGTTTATAGGGGATTCATGGTGGAGATCATACAAACATGTTTACATAGTTGCAAGCAAATTATTGTTGTAGTGGAATCGAGTTAGTTTATGTCTTACGATTCCTAGGAAGATTTGGGTCCTGGAGTTGAGTCGGTCAAGACTGTACAACACCTACAAGTCAACTTACTTTCTTCCTATTCAGTTTAATGCATGGTCTAACAAGACTCAAGTTAGTTTATAACTTATAAGTCTTGTTGAATAGATAAGAGATCTATAAATGCAAGGTTTCATAGTCAAGAATTTTATCATAGATAACATGTGCATAGGTTCACACTTCAACAAGCAAGCATTCTTATGATAACATATTAGAGTAAGTATGGATCTACCCCCATGTTATAGTTACCCTAATCTCCCATTAACCCTAGCTAAGAGACTACTCACTCATGATCATGGAAAACATGCTAACAAGGGTGTCAATCATATTAACAAGTCTAAACATGATGAATGAGTAAGACAATAAACAATAAAGAATAAAGAGTAAAGGGATTATACCATTATTACGATGAACAAATGGAAAGGAAACAATAATAAAAGAAAACTTGATTGATTGATGAAGAGTTGTCAATTCTCCAATAATCTTCAATTACCCAATAATAAATCTTGAACAATAATTAAGGAAAGATTAATATGTAATTTGTGGAATGATTAAGTTCTAATCTATTCTAATCTACTCCTAATGAAAGCTTTGCCTCTACTAAGAGGGCTTAATCTCCTCTAAATACAAGAGGGGTATATATAGTATACAAGGATTACGTTAACTAAGGGCCTAAATGACGATTAGTTCCCTTAAAAGAAGATTTGAGCGTTGCAAGTCTCAGGAGGAGCCTTACGTATTGTGCAGGGGGGAGACGCTCGTCCTATGCTCGAGCCGCTCGAATTCGCTACTGAGTTGCTTGGATTAGGCTTGAGCCGCTCAGATTGTGAGCCATCACGATTTCTCCTTCGTTGACTGCCTCAAGATCCATGGGGATCGTTGAGGGGGTTGTTGGGGGTCTTCATCATTGCACCTTTTCTTTGCTTTATTAACTTAGGTTTTTGGTATTAATCTCCTCTTTGATGCTGTGTCGTTAGATATCATCAATTTAGCTCCGCTTTACTCCATTTAGGCAAGGTTTATGCTCTTCTCCTACAAAGGACCCCAAACCTCATAGAATACGCATAGAAGGAGGCTAAAGACAAGAAACGACCTTAATATATACATACTAAAAAGCATAGGAACTAGGCTAGTTATGAGACTAAATGTGCGTAATAGGAGTCACATCAACCAGTAGCTATGCTTAGATCTGTTTGGATAATGTTAGCGATTGCTGCATTTCATGATTATGAGATATGGCATATGGATGTCAAGACCGCATTCCTGATTGGGTTTCTGGAAGATGAAGTGTATATGACACAACCTGAAGGTTTTGTGGATCTTAAAAATCCTAACAAAGTATTCAAACTTAAGAGATCCATTTATGGTCTTAAGCAAGCATCAAGGAGTTAGAATCATCATTTTTATCATGTTATTAAACAGAATGGTTTTTCTCGAAGTGTTGAGGAACCATGTTTATACATGAAGTTTAGTAGGAGTAATGTTGTTTTCTTACTTTTATATGTGGACGACATATTAATCATTGGGAATGATGTAGATATGCTTGCTTCTGTCAAGGAGTGGTTAGGAAATCACATTCAAATGAAAGATTTCGGAGAAGCTCGGCGCATCTTGGGTATCCGGATCTATAGAGATAGATCTAAAAGGATATTAGCTTTGGTCAAGAAGCTTATATCGACAAGATTCTTGACCAATTCAATATGAAAAACTTCAATAGAAGTTTTCTGCCTATAGGCAGAGGGATTACTTTGAGTAACTCACAGTGTCCTAGACGCATGAAATCAATTCCCTATGCTTCCGCTGTTGGATCGATCATGTATGATATGATGTGCTCTCGTCCTGACGTCTCGTATGCTTTGAGTATGACGAGTCATTATCAGAAAACTCCAGGTGAGAGTCACTGGATAGCCGTCAAGAATATTCTTAAGTACTTAAGAAGGACTAAGGATTCATTCTTGGTATTTGGAGGAGAATCTTAATTACGTGTAAAAGGCTATACGGATGCCAGTTTCCAAACCGATAGGTTCACACTTCAACAAGCAAGCATTATTATGATAACATATTACATTAAGTATGGATCTACCCCTATGTTATAGTTCCCCTAATCTCCCATTAACCCTAACTAAGAGACTACTCACTCATGATCAAGGAAAACATGCTAACAAGGGTGTCAATCATATTAACAAGTCTAAACATGATGAATGAGTAAGACAATAAACAATAAAGGATAAAGAGTAAAGAGATTATACCAATATTAAGATAAACAAATGGAAAGGAAATAATAATAGAAGAAAACTTGATTGATTGATGAAGAGTTGTCAATTCTCCAATAATCTTCAATTACCCAATAATAAATCTTGAACAATAATTAAGGAAAGATTAATATGTAATTTGTAGAAAGATTAAGTTCTAATCTATTCTAATCTACTCCTAATGAAAGCTTAGCCTCTACTAAGAGGGCTTAATCTTCTCTAAATACAAGAGGGGTATATATAGTAGTACAAGGATTAGGTTAACTAAGGGCTTAAATGACGATTAGACCCCTTAGAAGAAGATTAGAGCCTTTTAAGTCTTAGGAGGCGCCTTACGTCTTGTGCAGGGGGAGACGCTCGTCCAATGCTTGGGCCGCTCGAATTGGCTGCTGAGTCGCCCGGATTAGGGTTGGCCGCTCGGATTGTGAGCCAGCACGGTTTCTCCTTCGTTGACTGCCTCAAGATCCATGGGGATCGTTGAGGGGTTGGTTGGGGTTTTCATCATTGCAACTTTTCTTTCCTTTATTAACTTAGGTCTTTGGTATTAATCTCCTCTTTGATGCTTGGTCGTTAGATATCATCAATTTAGCTCCGCTTTTCTCCATTTAGGCAAGGTTAATGCTCTTCTCCTACAAAGGACACCAAACCTCCTAGAATACACATAGAAGGAGGCTAAAGATAAGAAACGACCTTAATATATACATACTAAAAAGCATAGGCACTAGGCTAGTTATGGGACTAAATGTGCGTAAATAGGAGTCACATCAACCAGTAGCTATGCTTAGATCTGTTCGGATAATGTTAGCGATTGCTGCATTTCATGATTATGAGATATGGCATATGGATGTCAAGACCGCATTCCTGAATGGTTTTCTGGAAGATGAAGTGTATATGACACAACCTGAAGGTTTTGTGGATCCTAAAAATCCAAACAAAGTATGCAAAGTTAAGAGATCCATTTATGGTCTTAAGCAAGCGTCAAATAGTTGGAATCATCGTTTTGATCATGCCATTAAACAGAATGGTTTTTCTCGAAGTGTTGAGGAACCATGTTTATACATGAAGTTTAGTGGGAGTAAAGTTGTTTTCTTACTTTTATATGTGGATGACATATTACTCAATGGGAATGATGTAGATATGCTTGCTTCTGTCAAGGATTGGTTAGGAAATCACTTTCAAATGAAATATTTGGGAAAATCTCAGCGCATCTTGGGTATCCGGATCTATAGAGATATATCTAAAAAGATATTAGCTTTGAGTCAAGAAGCTTATATCGACAAGATTCTTGACCGATTCAATATGAAAAACTCCAATAGAGGTTTTCTGCCTATAGGCAGTGGGATTACTTTGAGTAAGTCATGGTGTCCTACTGAGCCTAAGGATATTGAAAGCATGAAATCAATTCCCTATGCTTCCGCTGTTGGATCGATCATGTATGCTATGATGTGCTCTCGTCCTGACGTCTCTTATGCCTTGAGTATGATGAGTCATTATCAGAAAACTCCAGGTGAGAGTCACTAGATAGCCGTCAAGAATATTCTTAAGTACTTGAGAAGGACTAAGGATTCATTCTTCGTATTTGGAGGAGAATCTGAATTACATGTAAAAGGTTATACGGATGCCAGTTCCAAACCGATAGGGATGATTTGAAATCCCAGGCTGTTTTTGTCTTTTTGATGAACAGAAGCGCGGTTTGCTGGAGAAGTTTTAAGGAGTCTGTGACTATTGATTTTACAATGGAAGCTGAGTACATTGCAGCCTCTGAAGCTGCAAAGGAAGCTGTTTGGATTAGGCAATTCTTAGAGGGACTGAAAGTAGTTCCAACCGCCAAGGATCCTATCACTTTATATTGTGATAATAGTGAGGCAATTTTCTAGGCAAAAGAGCCCAAGTCTAGTAACAAGTCTAGACACGTACTTAGAAAATTTCATGTAATTAGAGATTTAATTGAAAGGAAGGAAATTACAGTCTATAAGGTTGGGACAGCTGACAACATCGCTGATCCTTTAACCAAGTCATTGTCTCAAGCTAAACATGATAGTCATGTAGTTATTATGGTATTGAGATGAATGCCAAAACGGTTCTAAATTATGAGATATGTAATAATTAAGATATTGTATTTATTATTTCATATATGATAATTGCAGTTATCGTTTAACTCTTATCTTCAATTTTATCTGAATTTAAATACTTTGTTTTGTCCAAATAGGTTGTATTGACAATGTCGAACCCTTTTAAATTCAACTGGATTAACATTGTATTTTGTCCCTAGTTACTTAATGAGGTGACGTCTCAGAGTGACTAGATTGTAAGGCGATTGATGACAAGTTCGACTGTCATTTGGTTATAGTGATGGCTGGTCGATTACATAGGCAGATTGTGAGACGATTTGTTGGATAGTGACTATTTATATAGTCCTTTTGTTGCTGGGTCGTGGCGAGGATTTCTATTTATTCTTTCGAGTCAATTCTTTAGACTGGTGACTATTCGTCTGAGTTGGTGCGGTTTTTCGGTGGCTTAGGTTTTTGCTCTAGGTCGCGCCGTAAAAGAAGGCCAATGAGCATTTACTGGGTCATTGTGATCTGCGTCGAACAAAGAAAATAGGTCAACGTGATTGTCCATTCATGTCATATTTTATCTCAAGGCCACTCGAGGAGAGGTGACTGGAAATGCGTAGCCATACTCGGATGAGATCTGATACCGTCGTTTAGTATCAAAATTAAATTTATAAAACCGAACTAAACTAACAGAAGCTAGTGGTAGTACGGGTCGAACCACAGAGAGACAAGGTTAATTATGTTTGCTAATTTTTAATCTATAGAAATAACAATTTAAAAGGGGGGGTTTGATTTGGTTTGGAATAAAATTGCAAGTGAAATAAAATGCTGTAAAAAGATGAAAACAATAATAGAGAAATAGCTAGGACGATCGGTTCACTACAGTTTCGACGGCATTAATCTAAAGTAGGTCTGATATGGGTACGGTATTCGGGTAAATGACGAGTCCTCTCGGTCCACTGTCAACAGGGAACACCCTTTCGGTCTAAATTCCCTCCCTGAATCACACTAACTAACTTTCGTTCTGGTCAGTGTAACTAAGTCTGCAACTTCTATCTCCTTTCGGTCTCAAGAAATTCTTATTGCCTTTCGGTCTCAAGGGTAGACTAATTATCACAGTTTTCTAGGTCTATTCTATTCTAATCTCTCGATCTAGGTCTAGAATTCCCAAGTCAATTAATAATTCTCCTTTTGGTCTCCTCATTAAATATAGCAATTAAATAACTATGATAAAGAAATTACCGACCTAAACAATCCTACAACATCCTAAGCCGTCTACACCATAGATCCCCTCACATCCTAGCGAAGGAAATCTAGCTACTCATAATGATAATTGAAATAACAATAAATTGCGAAGTAACTAAATACGAAAACATAATAATTGAACTTAATAACTTGAAAGGCATAACAGAAATTAATCTAGAGTAATATCTAATAACAATAATTAAGTATGTAAGCAAAAGATTAATTATTGAAAGATTAAGAGTAGAAATTACAAAGGAAATTGGAAGAAGAAGAGGAACAAAGAGCCGTCCCTAAGCAACGTCCAGAGCAAACGTAATACCAAAAACTGAGTAAAGGAAAAATTCCTCTTTTAGGTTTTGGAAGTCTCTCTTATATATAATAAGAGATATTATTATTTCCTAAATAAATAAAAGATAAGACTAATTACTAAGTCTCGCGCAAACAAATCTCGCTGCAGCATAAACTGGTCGATAGACCACAAGACCCAGTCGATCGACTGAGCATAGCTGAACAGTAGCTTCTGGAACCCGCGCTCTGGTCGATCGACCAAGTAGGTCAGTCGATCGACCAAAGGTGCTGTACAGTAGTGCATTCTGACGAATCCTGCAGCGCGCAACGATCTTAAAACAGCTGCCATTTCTTCGTTACTTGGTCAAATCAGGCGTTCTACGCGGCGTTGGAAAGCTAAGAGGATAAGCTTTCACCTCCAATTAGAATCACTCGATTATCTGCTCTAGAACTCGAGATATAGCCATCTGAAGCAGGCTGCAACATCGTGAAGTGCTTACTTGCTTGTTAAACTCGTACGCACCCATGCTTTTGCTATCTTTAGGCCTTGAAACGCGCACCAAGCTCATTCCTCGAGTCACTACTCCATGTAAAATCCTATGCTAAACACTTTGGGACGGATTTGGCTCATTATCTACTAAAGTCCGCGATAATCTGCAATATTACATAAAAAGGCGGAAGTCGACGAAAAAGGGGGCAAATAGTAGAATAAACTACTAATAATAGACATAAAATGCGTGGAAATAAAGATGTAAAACATCATATTATAGACACGCATCAAACTTCCCCAAACCAAACCTTTGCTTGTCCCCAAGCAAACTAATGCAACTAATATGAACTAAAATAGAAAGGAGCAAACATGGACAAACTGAAAACCGTCTACTTAAACCAATTTAATGCAACAGATCAACTACTAACAAAGACAATGTCAAGCAAACGGATTTATACATATTTCAAAAAGATGTTGAACTTTCGACCTTGCAAGACTTTCAAAATCGGACTCTCACGGGTCGCTCAATCACACAATACAGCACAAGGTGAGTAAATTATGTAAGGATAGAAAGAAGTAAATTTTGTAGTGACACTCACCTAACTACGACCTATAAGAACATGCCTGCAGTCTAACATGAAAATGATCTCTACAACCGTACATATGCATTCCAACCAACAAATGACCATGACACATGCCGAGGTATATATATGGGATATGTGAGGTAATGGGTAAGAAGGGGCTAAAACGATTTGGATATGTGGAGTTAATAGGCCGAGCTAGCAACAACGGGATCCAAATAATACGCACTTTCCAACTTCAAACTCAATGTGAACGATACAAAACAGTGCCAAATTGACGCACAAAACTCACAATCTCCAACAAACTTCAACTCCCCAAAAGATATAATAACAACATGGGAGTACAAATCGCCATATAATGAAATTCCAATTCATGCGATTTTTTCAATTCTGCAGAACCTGGTCGACCGACCAGAGGGTGAGGTCGATCGATCAATATCGAATCGGTTTTCATTTTTTCATTTTCTGTTTCTCATTTTTTCTCTTTTTTTTTTTTCTTTTTTTTTTTTTCTTTTTTTTTTCTTTCAATTCTTTTCTTTCTTTCTTCCCCTTCAACATTTCACCACTCATCTCACATAGAGCAATATAACCAAAATGCAATAAAAACATTCCCAAAACCACAAGTACTAGCTCGGATAAGGTGGCTAATTTCGATGTAGGCTGATGGGACAAGAAGGCAATTTTGGCTATGTGGGGCTTATGGGTAAAATGAGAAAAGGAGACCTCTCCCACATGTGTCAACAAACCACAAACCGAATGCATACAGGCACTAAGCAGATCAAATTTATGTTTATGCAAATTAATGTAACATGTCAAATAAGGAGAACTACTCACATCCTACATGAAATCGGTCATGAATGTCACCGATTTATAAGGCTCTATTTCCTTAGAAAGATTTTGTAGTTTGCCAAAATTTTCAAGTCAAGTCTACTAGTTCAACAGATTTTGAAACGAAATTCGAGATATTGCAACAGACTTTTGCTAAAAGAGGTGATAAAGTGCAAGGCTTAAGCAAATAACAGTTTCAGCAATGAAATACTCCAATCAGACTCAACCTAAAATGCAAAAGAAACGTGAATTTTTTTTTGAATTTTATGACATTTTTCAATTTGTATGAATTTTTGAATATATAAGAAATAAATACAATGCAAACAGAAATGTGTAAACGTGAATGCAAAACAAATGCAAATGCAGACGCAAGTGTGCATTACCCTCCCCAAACCAAATCGGACAATGTCCTCATTGGACCAACTACTACCTAACAAAGAAAGAACCAAAGAAGAAAGATAAAAAGAGTTGGGACAAATGCAAACCGAAAATGCAAACTAGACTAAAGAGAGGAAATGAAATGGAGCAGGAAACTTACAAAATGTAACCTCCCCATACCAACCATGAAACGGGGGAGAGAAAAGCAATCGTGATACAGCAGGGATCACGAGCATACGTCGTCGCGGCAATGAAATAGGGCCACAACAGAATAGGTGCACTAGCGGAATCGCGTCAATCCAACCTCCTCTATCTCTAATTGCACAAATGGCAAGAAGAACTCGATCAAGAATCAGCAGGGCTCGATCGTGGCAACCTCCATGGAACGATTTCCTATTCTCTATCAACTCCATATTACCTGAAAATTTCACAAATATGCAAAATACAAAAATACCAATACCAAAACTTGTCCAAAGTCAACGCAAATAAACTAAACTAAAGCTAAAACTAAACGTCCTAATAAAAGCAGTAAATAGTTCAACAAAAACCCAAAATTACAAAATAATTACAGCCGAATAGCACTACGGCTCAAAAACAAGCTACCCCAAAGCAGGGCACTTGACCAAAAGAGGTCCCTTCAGCAGTATGGACCGCTACTCTAGGCTTCCAGACAACCGGCATGATCGGAGGAAGGGTATCTGGTGTCGCAAAATCAATGATACGCTTCTTCACTTTGCCCGGCCTCTCTCTCTCAGCAGCTTGCTCGAATTCCGTCTCACTAGTGTCACCAGGATCTCCTATGCCCTCTCTGCCATGACCTGCAGCAACAGAAATAACAGTATGGTCCTCCAATTTGCTCCCAAGTCAGCGGAGGTGTCGCATGTGAGAATATAACTCAATAATAGCACTAGGAGGATCCGTAATAGGATCTATAGAGGATATGGCGTCACAAGGTTTGACTTGCATCGGTACCTTATGAACGCCGTCCTGTAAAGGGTCAAATTTTTATCCCCTACCCGCATCATGGTCCTATCCCCCGAAATTTATCATCGCACCAACAACGGTGCGCAGAATGGTCGTCCTAAAATGATAGGAGTGTGTCGGTCTTCGGGAATATCCAAAACCAAAAAGTCAACGGAATAAAGAATTTCCCTATCTGCACGCACGTATGTCCTCTAAAATACCTATTGGCCGTGATTGGGTACGGTCGGCCATCCGCACGGTAATATCGATAATCGAAATTTAGTGAAACCAAGTCTCCTAGCAAGAGACAACGGCATAACACGACACTAGCCCCGTATCACATAGGGCGTTATCGACCAAGTGGGTCCCAATACAGCAAGATATGGAGAAACTACCCGGTCAAATTTTTTATTTGGCAAATTATTTTGAAGATGAGCAAAGGTCGCCGCAGTGAAGGCTACTACATGATGATCCTCTATATGTCGTTTACGTGATAAAATATCTTTCATAAACTTCATATAAGACGGTACTTGGGTAATTAAATCAGTGAAAGGAATAGTTACCTCAAGACTCTTGACGATCTCCAAAAATTTGTCGAACTGACGCTCCAACTTTGCATTCTCTAAACGCTCCGGATACGGGATTGCAACATTGGCCATAGGATCAGCGACCTTCGGCTTCCGTAAGTTTAAAACCTCCGTCAAATCATCAATAAGTATAGAATCATGCAAACTAGTTGGCGGAATTGCGTCTTGCGCTGAAGACCCAGTCGATCGACTGGTATTGGTGGTCGATCGACCATCTTGGCTGGACGTGAACAGTTTCTGTCCAGAATTGTCGTCATCAGGTATCTCAGTCGATCGACTGAGGATGTTGGTCGATCGACTGGATGTGCTGGGTGTGAATAGTTTCTGATCAGAAACTATTTTGTCCCAACGATTGATCGATCGATCGGGAATGCAGTCGATCGATCGACTCAATTATCGCATTCGACTCGTTTTGCATCAGAATTCAAACGAGCCTCTTCATCAATTCCCGAGTCTTCCTTTTGCTCGTCGGGGCTTTCATAAGAAAGGCCACTTCTGAGATTTATGGCATTGATCGTCTCAACTGGCCCTTCACATTTAATTGAAGAATTAGCGGCTTGCTTAGCCTCCATATTCTCCAATTGCTTCACAAAATTCTTTGAGGACTCAATTCCAGCTGCTTCCATATTCGCCACTTGAATCAAAAGAGTTTGGACCATTTCTCTCAACTTCGCGGTCTCATCTGAATTATGGATAGGAATTTCAACTCTTTCCTTGGAAGCTTCAGAGGCCTCGAGCTTCTCGAGACGGGCAGTAATAGAAGTAATAAGTGTCATAACGGCACTCATTTCATCACTTTGTTTTGGCGAATTTCCACGCGAACTACCAAACTCAGCTCTATGGACTGCCATCTCCTCAATAGTGTTCCAACCTTTACTTTGACCGGTGTTATTTTGGAACCTACCATTCGCAGCTGCATCCAAAATGACCTTGTGATCATCATATAAAGCATTATAAAATAGGTTGCAGAGATACCATTGCTGGAAACCATGGTGAGGGACAGCTCGGACCAAATGTTTGAAACGTCCCCATGCTTCACAAAAATCTTCGTCGGCCCCTTGCTGAAAACTCGTGATTTTACTCTTCAAGGCCTCAGTCTTCGAAGGCGGGAAGTACTTCTTGTAGAAGGCTAGTGCTAAAGATGTCCAATCCGTGACTCCAGCTGCTACCCTATCGAGGTAGCGATACCAATCTCGCGCCGAATCCTTCAAGGAGTATAAGAACATGAACCCCTTTACTTCATCTTGAGTTACCCCCTCCGGTATAGGTATTGAACAGCAATAGTCCGTGAAAATTTCCATATGTTTCAAGGGGTCTTCATCCGGTAGACCCGCTGAACGATTCCGTTCCACTAAATCAATATAAGAGGAACGAAACTCGAATTTACCGGTAGAAGGGGTAGGTAACTGTTGCCCCTTTGGAAGGTGGTGCTCCTTTGGCTGAAAGTTATCATATATCGTAGCCATGACCTCCAAAATGAGAGTACTCAAGTCTTCCTCTCAAAAACCTGTCCTCTAACTGTGCAAAAGCAAAACTAGAAGCAAAGGTAAGCAACGGCCTCAAGGAACAAAAGTTCCCTGAGACAAGGAAAATAAACTAAAATAGAGCAAACAGAATTACACCGTCTCCCCGGCAACGGCGCCAAAATTTGATACCCGTCGCTGTGAGTACCAAAGATAAAATTTATAAACTCCTATTAAGACTAACCTAGGCTAGTGGTAACAGGGTCGATCCACAAGGAGGCAGTTGTAAATTCTAGTTGTTCTATGATCAGTCTAAGGTAACTATTATGGGGGTTGATTGAATTTGTCTATAACTAATAACAATAAGAAGGAAATGAACTAAAGATAAGATTTAAACAGGTAGAAGAAAGGTACTAGGATGGTCGGGTCATTACAGCTTCGGCGGCAGCAAACTAGGTCGGTCTGAATTAAACACAAGTAAGGCGGGAAATAAGAGGTCCTCTCGGTCCACTCCTAGCAATTAGCATCTCTCGATCTCGCTAAAGGTCCCTAATGTCACTAATACTGACTCTCGTCCTGAAAAGCGACTAATGGTCTAAACTATACCTATCTTTCGATCTTAGCACAGTTTAGTCGAATTAATTGACGGTCAAGCAACCTACCCTACCTTTCGGTCTAATGGGTCAGTCACAAAAGAGGTATCTAACTGGTCGCATGCATTCGATTTGTTAAATACAAGTTTAAAAGCAATTAAAACGAGGGTAACCTTACAAGGTCAGTCGATCGACCAACTATGTCAGTCGATCGACTGACACGCGGGTTCAGTCCGTGTCTAACCTATTGCCGCCTAGCCATAAATCGCCTACATCCTAGCACAAGCTATTTAGCTACTCATGGTGAATGTAAAAACAACAATAAAACTAATGACTATTACGGAATTCATACTTGATGTAAACAACAATAAAGATGAAGCGATAATTGGCTTGGGATCGCTAACTATCAATTCTATACTAACAATGAAAGCAAAACAATGAACTTAAGATTAGGGCAGAACAATACCGAAAATTCCAGAGGAAACGATTAAGAATAAAGGCAGAATTCCAAAGCAAAAGTCGATATATCAAACCCTAATTACTCGGAAAATAATCTAAAACTATTGTGATCTGAAACTTAATGTATTCTCTGATTTAAGCTTGATGCCTATTCTGAATATCTCTGTTACGTTATATAGGAAATCAACGTAACAACTTATTCCAAAACCTAAAACTTCACGGGCTTTCTAAATCTCGTCTGGAATCGAAGTCCGTCGATCGATCAAGAGGCTGGTCGATCGATCGAATGTCGCAAAACAAGAGCTTCGGGAACCGAGCCTTGGTCGATCGACAATAAGCTGGTCGGTCGATCGCTAAGCTTTCGCTTGACTTCTTTTAACTCGTGGACTTGTCCTTTAGCCCTTGGATCGCGCACCAAGCTTGTTCCTTAAGCAGTTCCTTTACGTCATTTGCAATGCAGATTACTCGGGAACAGATTTGGCTTGATTTCCCGCTAAATTCTCCACATTTCTGCAATAAAGTATAAAAGCACGAAAGTAGAGGAAAATAGAGAAATATGGGCATATATGGCACAATTGAGCTCTGAAATGCGTGTAAAAAGAGATGTAAAACATCATATAAATGGCACGCATCACGGGTCTCAGATTATGGCCAATGTCATCGACTGCTGGTCTATACTACTCAATCAGCTTACGCATGCGAACACCGCAGCTGTTGCAAGTTCGCTGTTTCTTTGGCCTAGGTTACGCTGTAAGTGTGCTCGAACTCCGCAAGTTATTTTGGGACAAAATGTACGTAACTTGTGATATAAGCTGCCAACCCATGTCTATCATTTTTATAGGACCTAGCAATTGCAATTTGGCATAGCAGAAAAAAAAAACTTGGTTGTTGATCATTCTGAAGGCTTTTGTGCCTCGTGAGACATGTGGCAAGAGTCATGTTCTAGTCCATTCCAATTGGACTCTGATATGGTGAGCTCAGATATCAATATAGAGACATTTCCATACTGAAGTTATACATTATTTGCCTAGAGTTATACAGTATATGCTTAGAGTTATACAATATATACTTTGGAGTTATACATTAGATGCTTGGAGTTATACCTAGAGTTATACCTGGAGTTATTCCTGGAGTTATACACTATACTGTATATGCTTACAGTTATACATTTTATGGCTAGAGTTATACATTCTATGGCTAGAGTTATACATTATATAACTTTAGTTTTCAGAATGGCTAGAGTTATATATTCTATGGCTAGAGTTATACATTATTTGCCTAGAGTTATACAGTATATGCTTAGAGTTTTGATGAGTGACTAACTTCACTCCATAACTCTAGGCATAGAATGTATAACTCACTGCACATAATGTGCAACTGTAAGCATATGCCTAGAGTTATACACTATATGCTTACAGTTGTACATTATGTGCAGTGAGTTATACATTCTATGGTTAGAGTTATATATTTTATGCCTAGAGTTATGGAGTGAAGTTAGCCACTCATCAAAACCCTGAGCATAAATTGTACAACTCTAGGCATATAATGTATAGCTCTAGAAATAGAATGTACAACTCTAGACATATAATGTATAACTCTAACCATAAAATGTATAATTCCAATTATGCACAATATGTATACCTCTAAGCTTCTAATTATGTTTTATAACTCTTAGACTTTTGGTGCATGTTTGTAGGTTTTCGTCCCGGTAAGCACTGGCGATCAAGATCACTACTCTTGCATTTGCATAAATTTCCTCTCTGAGCAGATCGAGTACCTTGATAATCGTTCTTACGAGGACGGTCTTCTGAAATTACCATATGGAGGGATTGCGCGTATTACTGTAAGACTTATAAAACTGGTGACTAGATTAATTTTCAGCTCCATTGTTTTGTTAATTGGTCTTCCCCTTTTAAACGCCTTGCCTAACTTCTGCCAGGCTGATGCGATGGGAAAGTATATGCTCTCCAAAGGGAAGAAAGTTGAAGGGTTTCCTTTTGTAAACATTAAATTCAACTGGCAGGGAGCAGGGTATACTGACAATGACCGTGGTCTTTACGTCATGGTTCAAATGATGTTGTAGCGTGGAGAGCCATTCGAGTGTACCATAGGGACAAAGGACAGCAATGACCTCATGCGAGCGGAAGTTGCTGCCACCCTTGTCCTCAGTGACATTAACGTGGATAGGGAAGCTGTGTTATCTAGTGTAATAGCTTTTAAGGCGGTTAAATACCGTGAAATGGAGGAGCTGCGTGAGGCACAGAGGTTAGCCGGCAACACAAGTGGAAGGAAAAGAGGTATCGGAGTTGCCGGAGAGAACAGTTCTGCTAAATTCCCTTGCTCCAAAGTCAGTTCAACCTATCGGACTCCACCTTCCCATGTAGCCCTGGGCCGGACGCCATCTAGTCGGGCCCTCTCAGCGGTCAATAGCCGCACCCGGGGTAAGGGCGATGGCCTTGGTTGCACCACATATTGCGGGGAACCGGGCGCGACCTTACAAAGGGTCGCCAAGATGCTGAAGTTAAACAAGGCATTAATTAGGGATATCCCGGTGTATCGCAAACAAGTGGCTGATTACGTTTTCCATGATGACTACAAATTTCCAAATGGGTAAGCTGTCTAAAATCAACAGAACCACTTGAGTACTGTTTTATGCCTTGTATAACTTCAACTATGAAATGTATAACTTTACCAACTAAAGTTATACATATCGTTAATGGAGTTACACATTCCTAATCTTCAGTTATATGTTTCATCACTGAAGTTATGCAGTTATTTTAATAGCAGTTACCTTCCCATTTAGTAGACGTTATAGCCTGACTAACACTTGCTGTTTGAACCACAGTGAACTACTTGTGAACTATTCCCGGCACGCAACAATTAATAGGTTGCAAATGTTGTCCATGCTCCCTGAGACGCCAATGGATGATTCAGTGATTTGAGTGTTGGTCCTTGTTGCTTAATCGTTTGGAGGCAGAGGAGTGTGCGTTTTTTCGTTCGTCTTTCTTCGGTATCCGTCATATGGAATGATTGTAATCAATCCTTTAATATGCTATAAGAGTTTCACATACCCTCTTTAGAGTTATACTTTGAGGGTATGATATTTAAAACTTTCACATTGGAAAATAAGACTAAAGTTATACATACCCTTTATGGAGTTACACATTTTGTTTGGAGAAGTTATTAACAGCCAGTATGAACTTAGGCATACTTCAATATGCGATAAGAGTTACTGTGCAACTCCATTGCACAACCCCTATAACTCCTATGGTATTCTCATACATATACTTCTACTTGAGCAGGAAATAATCTTGAACTTTGTATGAAACCCTGTCCAACAAACACAGAACACCGAAAGGTTGTACAATGTGTGGGACGTCTTCAGAATCGACAGTGGAAAATATTTCAGCTTGAAGGCTGATTTAATCTTTGTACCCATTAAGATTGAAGCCCATTATGCATGTGCGTGTATCAACTTTAATTCACGTACGGTTGATCTTCTTGACAATAAGTACTACTCAAGTCCGGGCCAGTCGGAGATATGCAAAGCGTGTCACGTAATTGTAAATGGAATTAAATTGTAATTACGTTCAACTCAAAAGTGTTGTCACCGCTTTACAATTTCACTTTTTGACGTTTAATTTCTTTTTTGTGCTAGGCGAGCCTCATGAACGACTATCTGGAGTCTAGGGACGAGGACAAGGACAGAGGGAAAGACCTACCGGAGTTCTAGTTTCGTCAGATCCAGTTTGCTTGGCATAAGCAAACGATTAACGATACCGAGTCTGGCTTGTTCACCATGATGCACATGTTAATGTACGAGGGTGATAGTTTTGGTCACGTTGATCTTGAGAGGAAAGTGAACCGTCGATATTTAGTAATCCAGCTGGCAGCGACGCTTGTCCTAGCTGACATGAACATCATCGGGCAAGGAGTTCTGACCAAGGTCAACGGTTTCATTGGCGAGAAAGACCAGATCCTGAAGCAACTAGAAGCCAGACGAAAAATGGCGCGGAAAGCAGATAAAAAATCTGGGAAAAAATAGAATGTATTTCCATTCATTTTGTTTCAACTGTAGTATGTTGTCAAGAAACTCCTTAACAACTTAGACAACTTTTTTGGAATAGATTGTTATTATATCATCTTGGTCTGTCATAATTAAAATCAAGTTATACAGATAAGAATTAGAGTTATACACTCTGTGAAGTAAAGTTATACAAATTGTGTACACGAGTTATACAACACATGACTGCAGTTATGAAAAAGGCAAAATTTATTAGACAGTTATGAGTTATACAAAAAATAACAAGAGTTATACATGTGTACTAGAGTTATACAACACATGACTGCAGTTATGAAAAAGGCAAAATTTTTAGACAGTTATGAGTTATACAAAAAATAACAAGAGTTATACAAATTGTGTACAAGAGTCATACAACACATGACTTTAGTCAAATATATCAACAATTATAGAAACAAAGGCAAAAGATACACATAATTAGAAGTGTTATACAGAGGACAATAAGAGTTATATACTCTGTGAAGTACAGTTATCCATATATGGGTAAGAGTTTTACTTAAACCCACTGAAGTTATAATTCGTTCTTTATCAAACTTTTAAATATTGGATTTTTTTGCCATGAACAAAAGTCATCCAAATTGTGTAAAAGAGTTATACAACATTAGCTTGAAATTTCACACTCATATTACTGAAGTTATACAAGCTGTAAACAAATTAAATTATGAAGTTACTGTCATCTAAATAACGTCTCCATCCTTATAGTAGTCTTATACCTATAATAATAATAAGAGTTAAACATTATCAAGGTAGAGTTATACATATGGCAACAAGAGTTATACATTCTGCAAGTAGAGATATACATATAATAACAAGAGTTATACATTCTGAAAGCTAAAGTTATTCAAAATGTAATCAGATTAATACTACAAATAACTGCAGTTCAGTGAACAATTGAATAACTTCTAAAGTTATTCTGAAAGTAGAGTTATACATATGGCAACAAGAGTTATACATTCTGCAAGTAGAGTTATACATTTGTAGAGTTATACATATGGCAACAAGAGTTATACATTCTGAAGTTATACAATCTGGAAGGTGAAGTTACCAAATTACATCATTTAAGTGCAAACCCCATTCAAAATAGACAAAAGCTAGCTACTGAATACCCCTTCCATCTCACCAGATTTTTTACCTTTTAAAGAAAAAAGATTGTAAATAATTTGTTGAGACGGAGGTATTTTTCTACTGCCTACTACTACAGCATGTTAAGTTTCTCTATTCTTCTTCTTCGTCTTCTTCTTCTTCTTCTTCTTCTTCTTCTTCTTCTTCTTCTTCTTCTTCTTCTTCTTCTTCTTCTTCTTCTTCTTCTTCTTCTTCTTCTTCTTCTTCTTCTTCTTCTTCTTCTACTCCTTCAGATGCTGGTGAAGACGGTGGATGCTCAGAAAATGGGTTAGGGCAATTCCGTTTATCGTGGTGTGCCATTTGTTTACAGTTATTACACATGCGCTTTGGCTTACAAGTAAAGGCAATGGCTTTAGCCTTAGCTGACACCATTCTTTTACCGCTGCCTTTGTTTTTGGATTGTTTTGGTGGAAGTATTGTTACCTCGTCACTGGCGGGGCAACCAAGAATTTGCTCGAATTCCTGCTACTTAGTTAAATCTTTCTTGTACGGTAAAAGTTTCTCCTTGAACTCTCTAATTAAGGAGCTTAAATTCACAACTTCAGTCACACTCATGCCACGAAGTAAACCAATGGTCGCATGAACTTCTGACCACAACTTCACCATCTCAACTTGTTTTCCATCAGCGCTACTATTTGAATTCGTTTGTTCACCATCACATTCTGATAATCTGAATTGAAATGCATCTTTTCTCCATCTTGTAGAAACGTAATCATCTAGAATTGTCTTATTGCCGTTAGCCGACAAAATCCATACTATATATCGGCACAGAATTCCCATCCTTTCAAACATCATACAGCTGCACCGTGTAGCAGTGTCCCTGTAATCAAATTAAATTATGAAGTTACTGTCATCTAAATAACGTCTCCATCCATATAGTAGTCTTATACATATAATAATAAGAGTTAAACATTATCAAGGTAGAGTTATACATATGGCAACAAGAGTTATACATTCTGCAAGTAGAGATATACATATAATAACAAGAGTTATACATTCTGAAAGCTAAAGTTATTCAAAATGTAGTCATATTTATACAGCAGATAACTGCAGTTCAGTGAACAATTGTATAACTTTTATATTCAGACAATGTAACTTTGGCACTATATCTAGAAACTTCAGTCAACTACCACATAGGTAAAGATTATGCCAAAATGTTGTTACCTGGGTTGTACTCTACGTTGAAACTTTTCTCTCTGATTGAATCCTTAACGACAGTCACTTAAACTCCATCGACATCAGCATAGCCCCCGGTCTTACATGTATCGATTGAGCAAATGACCTCTAGTTGGAATTCCTTGAAAACCTCACAGGTATAAACATTTGACGCATATTCCTCTATGGGTAAATGCGTCCCCCTTGCTGGTGTTGAGTGTCGGTTTTCATGGTCAAGTCTCTTCTGCGTATGTCGTTGATGGTCCATAGAGCTTTCAAAACGCATCCAAAACTCCACTAACGTACCTGACTTCTGCTCAAACTTCTTAAAAAAACTATTAATGCTCTCTGATCTCTGGGTTGTCCTCATTACACCACCCATGTTCAAGTCCCTGCAATGCGCCATCACCCATTGGCTCCTTTTATCCTACGCTTCTGTATGTGAGGTAATATCCGTATAAGACCCTTTAAATTTAGGACTATAACGTAAATTTAACATGTGAAATATTGTCATAAACGAAAAACAACAATGAAACGATAAAGATTAAGAATCAACCTCGGGTCCTTTGATGCACGGCGTAAAGAACAGAAATCAACAGAGATTTCCTCCTAATTGTTGCACCCAAGACCGTCTGAGACTATGCCCTTGTGCTAGAAATGCTTTCTAATTGACTTGCAATATTGAGAAAGCTATTGTGAGTTTTGTCGATGTGAGATCTAGGAATTTCAGAGAAAATTGCACTTCAAAACCCTAATTATCATGTAAAATGAATGCTTAGGTCAAAAGGAGAGGGAGTCTCTCCTTTTGTTTGGTTCGGCCAAACCGAGAGCCCTAGGGGAGGGAGTGGGCTTTCACTTCCTCCTTCTTTTAAACTCGTAGTCTGACCAATTCCGCTAAAATGTATATGACGCGATTTTCATTATAAATCGTCATCGGTTATCGGCTATTAAAATATCAACTAATAATACGGGTTAGTTGAATTATTAATACATGTCCGACAAAGACGATATTGTATAATTTATTCAATATACATTAATTAAATATTATCGTTTATATTTAATTTACGAATTAACTGTTTAATTCGCCTTAGCCCATAATATTTAATCTGTATTAAATATAATATCTCAACATCACATTTTGACTAATTACTAGTCAAATAACTCGGACTAACTGGTTAGTCAAAATTGGCATCTATATGACTGTATTTCCATACTGTCACATCTCTCAAACGTATCCTATAGGTGTGACTTTTAGGGACCAGTTGATCACCGCCATCTGTATGACAATAACGTCAAACTTATCTAGCAAGCCAACCGTTATTGATAAACGTGGATCAACTGATAATAATACCAAAAGTATGCCCTTTGATCCTTTTAGAGATTTATAAGTCCTTGCACTAACTGTTAAGGACACCAGCCCCAACAAGCTCCCACTTGTCCGTATAAGTGTATGTGCAATGACGTTATCCGCACTAACTGGAGGACACAAGCTCCAACAAACTCCCACTTGTCCGTACAAGTGTATGTGCGATAACCGATTCTCATATTCATTTAAAATTTCTCCCACTCAATGTAAAACAATTTGCAGATCCGGATCCGCAAAGGTCGTATTTTACAATCGATCTGGATCAAGAGTGGTTTCCCCGACTAGAGAGTAACTTAACTGATAAAACGAATCCGTATCCGAGCATGGCCATGCATTTCGATTCTGACTCCTCGAGTGGCCCCGAGAAATATCGAGTACATGATAAAGGCTGAATATTTCCTTCAACTCGAACTCCTTCCGAACTAAGCGCAGCATGAAATGACCAAAAAAAATCTACTTGGCCCCTGTTACGGATGACCGTGAGAAAGAAACCAAAGTCACCCAAAATCTGCCGTAGTCTCAAGAGACAGTCGATAGTCAAAAGAATCGACTCTTAGGATCACTATGGAGGTCCTATCCACGACCGGGCACCGAATGTTATAAAACATTTAGGACTCCACGTCGATGTCACAATTGTGTCCTACGAGATATCCGTATAACTCGCCTCTGTGATTGGTCAGTCAACCGGTTGACTTATGGCTCGTTGAACCCACCATCAACCAACGTCACAAAATAATTGCCAGAGTTATCAGCTCATGTGGGCAATTAAGGACTAAAGAATATAATGTTTGTTCAGTTCACTTTGTGGTGTTCAAAATTGTCGTACAATTCCACATGAAAAACAAAATGTATAAATATCAAAACGATGATGTTGTATGGAGTACAAAAGGGAATGAATCCGATCCATAAAAGAGTACTACAACTTAGGAACACATTTAATTCCCATGGAATTGACGTGCCCTTCATGCTTATCTTGTCGTAATGGTTTAGTGAGAGGATCTGCTATGTTATCATCTGTAGCAATCTTTTCTATCACTACTTCCTTTTGCTCCACGTAATCTCGGATTAGATAAGCTTTCCGTTGTACATGTCTAGACTTGTTGCTAGACTTAGGCTCCTTAGCTTGGAAGATGGCACCACTATTGTCGCAATAGATGGTAATCGGGTCATTCGAACTAGGCACTACAGATAGCCCATGTAAGAATTGACGCATCCATATCGCTTCCTTTGTAGCTTCAGACGCGGCATAGTACTCGGACTCGTCGTAGAATCTGCTAAATGATTTGTTTCGAACTCTTCCACCGTGACTAGCGGCATTAAGAGTAAAAACGAATCCAGACTGAGATTTCGAGTCATCACGATCCGTTTGGAAGCTAGCATCTGCGTAACCGGTTGCGCATAGCTTTTGTTCGCCTCCATAAGTCAATGCCCAATCTTTAGTCCTCCGGAGGTACTTAAGAATGTTCTTGACAGCCAACCAATGTGATTCACCTGGATGCTGTTGGAATCGACTTGTCATACTCAATGCATATGCCACGTCCGGACGTGTGCATATCATGGCATACATGATTGATCCTATAGCCGAATCATAAGGAATCCGTGTCATGCGCTCTTTCTCTTCCGGTGTCTCTGGTGACTGAGACTTGCTCAAATGCACCCCTGGAGCCATAGGAAGAAACCCCTTCTTGGAGTTAGTCATGCTTTGAATCTCTCTAGGACTTTGTCTATGTAAGACTCTGACCGAGAGATAACATCCGTCGTGATCTATCTCGATAGATACGAATGCCTAGAATTCTTTGTGCCTCTCCCGGATCTTTCATCCTGGAAATGGTTTTTCAACCATACTTTCACCGAAGTTAAGAGAGGTATGTCATTCCCAATCGGGAGTATGTCATCGACATACAAAGATTAGGAAAGACAATCTTGCTCCCACTCGACTTGATATAAAGACATGGTTCCTCGACCGATCGAGTAAATCCATTCTCTTTAATCACTTGGTCGAAGCGATGATTCCAACTCCGAGATGCTTGCTTAAGTCCATAAATGGAACGCTTAAGTTTGCATACTTTCTTAGGATGTTGTGGATCGATGAAACCTTCGGGTTGTACCATGTACAACTCTTCCTCCAAAAAGCCGTTTAAGAAGGCGGTTTTCACATCCATTTGCCAAATTTCATAGTCATGAAAAGCGGCAATCGCTAAGATGATCCGAATGGAACGCAACATGACTACGGGTGCAAGAATTTCATCGTAGTGCAAACCTGGCACTTGGGTGAAACCTTTAGCAACTAGTCGTGCTTTATAGATATCTTGTTGACCTTCCACAGAATGCTTTATCTTGTAAAGCCATTTGCATTGAAGGGGACGAACCTTAGCAGGTAAGTCAACAAGATCCCATACGTTGTTCTCATACATAGAGTCCATCTCGGATCGCATGGCCTCAAGCCATAGCTTTGAGTCAGAACTAGTCATGGCACCTTTATAGGTTGCGGGTTCACTACTCGTTAAGAGTAGAACGTCATCTATGTCATGTTCCTCGACCATACCAATGTATCTGTCCGGAGGAATAGAGACTCTTCCCGACCTCCTAGGTTCCTCAGGAATGTTCACCGCAGCCGGGATTGAAGGAATTAGTTCCTCCAATGGTTGCTCGGTATTTGGTTCTGGAATCTCCGACAGGTCAAAGGTTCTATCACTCTTTGCATTCTCGAGAAATTCCTTCTCTAAGAATGTCGCACTAGCCGCAACAAAAACACGTTGTTCGGTTGGCGAGTAGAAGTAATGACCAAGGGTTCCTTTAGGATAACCTATAAAGTATGTCTTGACCGATCGCGGGCCGAGCTTATCCTCGTGTCTCCACTTGACATAAGCCTCGCAGCCCCAAACCCGTATAAAGGACAAGTTAGGGACCGTTCTCTTCCATAGTTCATATGGAGTCTTGTCAACAGCTTTAGACGGACTTCGGTTAAATATTAGAGCGGCTGACAAAAGAGCATAACCCCACAATGAGTCAGGCAACACGGTGTGACTCATCATGGATCGAACCATATCAAGTAGTGTTCGATTTCTCCGTTCGGACACACCATTCAATTGAGGTGTTCCAGGTGGAGTTAACTGTAGGGCAATCCCACAGTCCTTTAGGTGTTGATCAAACTCGTGAGAAAGATACTCGCCACCACGATCTGAACGTAGTGTTTTAATCTTTCTACCCAATAGGTTCTGTACCTATTCTCGGTATTCTTTGAATTTCTCAAAGGATTCACTTTTGTGTTTCATTAAGT
Organism: Silene latifolia; assembly: GCF_048544455.1. NCBI lineage: Eukaryota > Viridiplantae > Streptophyta > Magnoliopsida > Caryophyllales > Caryophyllaceae > Silene > Silene latifolia. Next base: position 391,902,787 of record NC_133538.1, read on the forward strand.
AGACATAGCCATATCTACTTAAATCATCCGTGAAAGTGATGAAATACCTATAGCCTTCTCGTGCGGTGATTGACATAGGTCCACATACATCCGTGTGTATGAGTCCTAATAGGTCAGCAGCGCGCATTCCAACACCTTTGAAGGAAATACGAGTCATCTTACCAATGAGACATGATTCACACGTGCCAAATGATTGAAAATCAAAGGCCGAGATAGCTCCATTCTTGATGAGCTGTTTAACGCGTTTCTCATTAATGTGTCCCATACGGCAGTGCCATAGATACGTTTGATTTTTGTCACCAACCTTTAACTTTTTATTCATTACGTGTAATATTTCGGTGGTCTGATCTAAAACATAAATTCCGTTCATGGAAACTGCCTTGCCATAAATCATATCGTGTAAAGAGAAAATGCAAGTATTATTCTCTATTACAAATGAAAAACCAAGTTTGTCAAGTGCGGCCGAAATAATGTTTTTCGAAAGACTGGGTACATAATAGCAATCATATAATGACAACTCAAATCCGCTAGGAAGCTGGATCACATATGTCCCCTTTGAGATGGCGGCTACTCTTGCTCCATTCCCAACACGCAGTCCACCTCACCCTTTACGAGGGGTTCGATGTTTCGAGCCCCCGCACATGATTACACGGATGAGAACCACAACCAGTATCAAGTACCCAAGTTCCGTAACTTGCGTGGTTAATCTCAATCATATGAATAAAAGTAGAAGAAGAAGACATACCAACGGGTTTAACACGACTGCCTTTAAGTCCTCATGATAAACAGGACATGTACGCCTCCAATGCCCAGTCTTGTGGCAATGATGGCATTCCATGTTTTCATTCTTGCTCTTTGTCGCGCCTGATGAGGTGCTCGACTCACCAGGCCCACTCTTACCTGAACCCGACTTCTTGAACTTCGGTTTACCTACTGCTAGGTTTGCCTGAGCTTTGCCCTTACCTTTCCCCTTGTTTGTCACAACGAGAACATCCTGTTTCAAGCTCCCACTGAACTTCATGTCCTTCTCGGTGCATACGAGAAGGGAGTGCAATTCATGGGGACTTTTCTTCAAATCATTCATATAGTAATTCGCTCTAAATTGCGAAAAACCATCGTGGAGTGAGTGAAGCATGCGGTCGATCACAATGTTCTCGCTGATCTTACAATCAAAGGTCTCCAGCTTCTCGACATTCTCAATCATGCTGAGAATGTGTGGGCTAACTGGTTGGCCCTTCTGGAGTCTCACATCAAAGAAGCGAGTGGTATGCTCATAGGTCACGATTCTCGGTGCTTTCGAGAATTCCTTGGTGAGCGTGGTGAAAATCTTGTTCGCACCATGGGCTATGAAGCGTTTCTGCAAATTGGGTTCCATTGCAAAAATGAGTACGTTTTTAATCGCACCCGCTTCCATACAGAAATCATTAAACTTGGTGATTTCAGCAGCTCTAGCCGTGGGACCTGGGTTTGCCGGGATGGGCTCTAATAGATATTTGAGCTTCCCGTAGCGGCGGCAAGATTCCGTAACGCCGCCTCCCAGTCCGCGAAGTTTGATCCATCATTCTTGATCCGAGTAGACTGATTCATCTGATTCATGAAGATCCGAAGCCGGGACTCACGGTCCAATGTGGCACTTGGCATTGGGTTATCGGTAGAACCACCATTTGTTATTAGCGCTTTAAAAGTTCGTGATCTACACTGAAAAAAAAGGAAAACAAGAACGAAATAAGCAACTCATCGAGGTGATTTAAGTCTATTTTAAAATTCATTTTAACGTGTAGACTCTCGCACTTGCATAATTGATCTCCCTCAAGAATAATACAAGTGATCCCAAGACTCAATTTACGTAAATTGATAAGCCAACTGTTTAGCTAATTCTTCCGTAAGAACTCTTGGTCGATAGATTTCCGTAAATCCTATCTATAGTCCACCATAGTCACAGATCGTTTGTTGACCATAGTGTTGAGATAAAATAGGTCAATCGGTTCCAACTTACCCGACGTAGAAGGGGTCATATTATGCCTACCGACGAAGAAGGGACTCATTGGAGTTTGACCTATAAAGACCGTTCTCAATTTTTGTTTATACGAGGAAGATCCCATCAACTAAATTATAATTCATATTAAGTGAACGAATAACTAGCGTCTGCGTGAATGAATTAATTTGGGTGATGGCTTAAAAAACGTGTGACATGAGAATGTCAAAGAAAACTAACTCGTGACCTCTATATGTGTCAGTTTTCATGCAATAATTAGGTGGTTTTGTTTATAGGCGGAATATGATGCATATTATCGTTACGAAAAATAAATAAAAGAATGCAATACGTAAATAAAAATTCCTAGTGTGGCCTATCCTAATAAAAAGAACATAAAACAACTTTGGAATCCACCGTTGGACCCGAGAAGCTGGTCTTGATGTTCCATCTTGATCCATGTAGCGGGAGTGAGCATCCGGTCTCCATCTTTGGTCTTCTCAAAAATTACAATTTAAAATTTACAAATATAAACCTATTTACATTCTAAATAAAAACTGTAATTAAAAGAAATAAAAATGGAGATACGAGATCTCAAAATACAACCAAGACCGTGTTCCATCATTACGGTAACACGTTCTACTAAGGCCACACTAAGTTACAACCGTTTGCAAAAATAAATAAATACGTAATTAAAAGCATTCAAATTAAACAAGAACGATAAATGAAATGCATCAACTAAAATTTAAATTTATTCGTGACATAATTCCGTAATTATGTTAAATTTATCCAAACCACCAAAGATAATTAAAATTATATGACAAAACCGCTTTAGTCAAGTTAATTTTAATCCGAGATAATCCGTTACTATAAATCGTTTTAAAGTAACTTAATATTACGTGGGTGAACCGTTTCACTATCAAGCGAGTGTACAATATCCGTATAAAGTACATATTAAGGCCAAAAGAAAATTTAAAACAAAAGAATAAATTTTCAAAGCTGCCAGAAACAAAAATCCCTCGATCCAGGGACAATAGTGCTCGATCGAGGAACAAAAGGGCTCGATCGACTGAATTGCGAGTCGATCGAGAGATATGCCAATCAGAAAGTACTCGATCGACAGTACTGGAGGTCGATCGAGAGCTTTTATCAGCAAATCTGCTCGATCGAGTACGAGGACATCTCGATCGAGCAGTGGGGTTTTGAAAGTGGTCGATCGAGCACAACAAGGACTCGATCGAGTGAAAACAAAACAGAAAAACCTCTCGATCGATAAAAAACATGCTCGATCGAGAATCAAAATTTCTGAAAAATCAAAACCCTCGTGAAAATAGTTTTGACGAAACAAAAACTGATGCAATTTTGATCAAAAACGCATAAGAACAATTTTACAATCTGACAAAACTTGACATATTGTTATAATCTCCGTATAAAACAACAATATGCACAAAAACAAAACGAAAATAAGATGAAACAACCGTGTAAAACATGTCACGGTTTCAAAAAAAAATTCAGCCGTGTAAACAAGACACGGTTTTCGAGACAAAAACAACCGTTTCAAAACGTTTTATGAAAAATCACAATGAAAATTTATGTGGCCTCGCTCTGATACCACTTGTGAGGTAATATCCGTATAAGACCCTTTAAATTTAGGACTATAACGTAAATTTAACATGTGAAATATTGTCATAAACGAAAAACAACAATGAAACGATAAAGATTAAGAATCAACCTCGGGTCCTTTGATGCACGGCGTAAAGAACAGAAATCAACAGAGATTTCCTCCTAATTGTTGCACCCAAGACCGTCTGAGACTATGCCCTTGTGCTAGAAATGCTTTCTAATTGACTTGCAATATTGAGAAAGCTATTGTGAGTTTTGTCGATGTGAGATCTAGGAATTTCAGAGAAAATTGCACTTCAAAACCCTAATTATCATGTAAAATGAATGCTTAGGTCAAAAGGAGAGGGAGTCTCTCCTTTTGTTTGGTTCGGCCAAACCGAGAGCCCTAGGGGAGGGAGTGGGCTTTCACTTCCTCCTTCTTTTAAACTCGTAGTCTGACCAATTCCGCTAAAATGTATATGACGCGATTTTCATTATAAATCGTCATCGGTTATCGGCTATTAAAATATCAACTAATAATACGGGTTAGTTGAATTATTAATACATGTCCGACAAAGACGATATTGTATAATTTATTCAATATACATTAATTAAATATAATCGTTTATATTTAATTTACGAATTAACTGTTTAATTCGCCTTAGCCCATAATATTTAATCTGTATTAAATATAATATCTCAACATCACATTTTGACTAATTACTAGTCAAATAACTCGGACTAACTGGTTAGTCAAAATTGGCATCTATATGACTGTATTTCCATACTGTCACATCTCTCAAACGTATCCTATAGGTGTGACTTTTAGGGACCAGTTGATCACCGCCATCTGTATGACAATAACGTCAAACTTATCTAGCAAGCCAACCGTTATTGATAAACGTGGATCAACTGATAATAATACCAAAAGTATGCCCTTTGATCCTTTTAGAGATTTATAAGTCCTTGCACTAACTGTTAAGGACACCAGCCCCAACACTGTAAACCACTCTTCGTTCACAAGACCATGCGCTTCCATTATTTATGCCCACCTAGCATCAAAGTCGTCTGCTTCTAGGTTGTCGTCCCATATAATGTTATTCAATTTCTGAAGGAACTCCTTATAATCCTCCCTTGTCACCCCGAACTTTGATGGCACCTTGTTCATTATATGCCACATGCAAAATCGGTGGCGTGCAATCTTGAAGGCAAGGGGTACGGCCTTAATAATGCCCGCATCCTGATATGTGATAATATACTTGGGTTCCTTTCCACCGATAGCATTCAAAAACCTGTTGAAAACCCACTGGAAGGATTCATGGTCTTCATGGGCAATCAATGCCCCCACAGAATGTTACTGATCGCTTATGGTGATCTATGCTAGTGAATGGCGTGAAAATCATATCGTACTTGTTTGTTTAGTATGTTGGGTCGTACGACACTACATCTCCAAAAACGGAGTAGTTCCTTCTAGCGGTTCTGTCAGCCCAGATTGCCCTTCGAAGGCTATTATCCTTGTCAACTTCATAATCAAAATAAAACCTCTGCCTATTTTTTGCCATATTCTTGAACCGATCTATGAACAATTGACCGTCCCGTTTAAGGATGAAGCATTTCACATCTCGGTGGAAGTTCTTAAAATCAGTTAAGGATGCACCAATGTTCTCGAACCCGTTTACGAGTTCCTTACACATGTTGTACGTCCTAGTTGCTCCTATCCTCAACTGCAGTGGACAACAAATCCTGATCAGTGCTGAGTAATAATCAAGGATTCCTCGACTATAACTCTTACACCTTTTCATATAACTTCATGAAACATATGCATAACTCCATTGATTGATTGTGCAACTTCTTATTATTTATAACTCTTACATATGAAAGTATAACCTTACTGCGAATATGTATAACTCTAACAACTTTCTATATAACTCTAAGGCTGTTATAAATTATTCTAGAAATTTAAAAAATATTTAGAAGTTTCACAATCAATTACTTGAGGTTTCCATAACTCTAAGATCTCGGTGTATAACTTTAGAAGTTTGTCATTCAATTAGTGGAGGTTTGATTAATAGTAAACTAACCCTTGAGTTGTACATTATCAAGTACTTGTGAAAATCTTCTATGTTCCGCGACATCTTTTGAAACTGACGATCCTCACTAGATACAAGCTCGTGATTATGCCCCATGTGGAATCGGTCAATTACTAATACTCCATTCTTCATAAATAGCCTGATATGTGCTTTACACCCTACCCTCTTGACTGTATATTTCCTCTGTTTCGCAGTTGTTAATCCCTATTGCATTTCTTCTTCCCTAATCCCGGTCTCATTTTTTTTAATTACTGCCTCGCCTTTTGGGACATATGTGAATCCCTCTCTGTTGCAAACCAACAACTTTGACTTGATTTCACCGTCGCGCCATGTTTTCGTCGAATACTTCCGAACATCGAACCCGGACGCCAATGCATAAATTTTATAGAATGTCACTGCCTCGTCGATTTCAAAAAATTGTTGTCCTACACAAGGTGTAAACTCCGCTGCGAAATGCTTACAATACTCAGTTTCCGCTTCCTTACGACCATCTGATTAGAATCAAACATCCATGAAATATTTAAGAAATATATAACTCCAAGCTACTTAGCATTTACCCTGTAACTCCAAGCATAGAATGTATAACTCTAGGCATAGACTTTATAACTCTAGTCATATACTGTATAACTCTAGACGCAGACTGTATAACTCTAGGCATATACTGTATAACTCTAGACACAAACTGTATAACTCTAGGCATATAATGTATAACTTTGTGTCTAGAAATATACATTTGTTTATATATTTTCATTATATGCTAAGAGTTATACATTATATGCTAAGAGTTATACATTATAGACTGTATTACTTTAGTTTTCAGAATGTATAACTCTAGTCATACAATGTATAACTCTAGGCAGAGACTCTATAACTCTAGGCATATAATGTATAACTCTTAGCATATAATGTATAACTCTAGACACAGTCTGTATATGCTAAGAGTTATACATTATATGCCTAGAGTTATACATTGTAGACTGTATTACTTTAGTTTTCAGAATGTATAACTCTAGTCATACAATGTATAACTCTAGGCAATGCATCGTATAACTCTAGGCATATAATGTATAACTCTTAGCATATAATGTCTAACTCTAGACACAACAGTATAACTCTAGTCATACAATGTATAACTCTAGGCACAGACTGTATAACTCTAGGCATATAATGTATAACTCTTAGCATATAATGTATAACTCTAGACACAGTCTGTATAACTCTAGATACAGACTGTATAACTCTAGGCATATAATGTATACCTATGTGTCTAGAGTTATACATTATATGCTTATATATTTTCATTATATGCTAAGAGTTATACATTATATGCCTAGAGTTATACATTGTAGCATGTATTACTTTAGTTTTCAGAATGTATAACTCCAGTCATACAATGTATAACTCTTAGCATATAATAAAAACTCTACAACATATAATGTACAACTTTATACACAGATTGTATAACTCTAATTATATAATGTACAACTCTAAGTAGAGAATGTATAACCCTCCACATCCTATAACTTCACTTAATGAATGTATAACTTAAGCTATAACATGAATAATAATATCAAAATTGGTTGTTTAGTAATATTTTTTATGCAAAATTTACGGTTGAATTACTCTGTTACCTGAAGCTGCAGGAAATTGTCAAAGAGTTATACAAAAAACCAAGGGAGTTATAACACGATGAATATAATAACTGCATGAGTACACAAACTGTATTATTGAAGTTATACATATACGGTTAAGAGTTTTACTTAAACCCACTGAAGTTATAATTCATTCTTTATCAAGCTTTTAAATTTCTATCATTTTTTGCCATGAACAACAAACTACCAAAATGAAAGAACAAATCTGATGAACACCATGAAAATACAACACCATTAAGAATAATGAACACAAATGAAATAACAACAAGCTACAACAAGCTACAATAATGAACATCAATCAAAAATTACATATATCACTTTATTCTTGAACATCAAGCTACAACAATAACCAAGACACAAATAAGAAAGCAAATAACTTACCATCGACGACAACTTCAATCTGCATATGATCCATTTCACAAACACTGACTGTCATTTTGAGCGTCTTTCTCTGATGAACAATGAAAATTTATTTATCTTCAACAAAGCGAATGAAATTGAACGGCAACATGAAGTAGTTTTACAGTTGGAATGAAATTTCTCTTATTTTTTTGATGATTTATAATGCATTTTACAGGATTTAGGATCGTTTGTATGGTGATTTTTATGGGTTTTGCTTGTTGAGAGGTTTTGAATGGTGAATGAAGAGGGAAAGCATGCAAAATGAATTATTAGTGTTTGTTTATTCCTTTTGTCCGCGGGATTGTACTGAAAGAAGTACATAAACAGTGATATGTGGACCCTCTCTCATACAACAAGCATTTCCTTTTTTTTTGCTCTAAAAAAGGTGCCCTCTGTCCTTATCTCATCCATTCAATCCCTTCATCCAAGAGTTCTTATAAAGACTTAGGGCCTTATATGATATAATGGCCTTATAAGAACCCTTCTATATATATATATATATATATAGATTTAGGATCCTATAAGAACTCCCTTCCCATGAGAACCGTGAGAACCTCGGGTTCAGAACCTTTGTAACAAAGGTTCAGAACCTTTATACCAAAAATTCAGAACCTTTGTACCAAAAAGATGTATTCACGAGGAATTTCTTGGTCGTTTATTCAGCGACAATATTCATTTTGGTGATACTGATACATACACTAGTATTGCTGAATTAACTTATGCCATCTTACGACACCGAGTTGGATTATGAAGTTTAATGTTTATCCTGCTGTAAACCTGCATGTTCCTGGCGACCTTATTGTAACCACTCATTACTTTATGTCGGTTTTTAGCGGGGATAGTACTGTGTCGATTGATTATTCTTGTGGGGATAATAGTGTGTCGAAGATTATGGGCAGCTCATTACTTATCCGCTTGTTACATCTGATAGAGTTTTATCTAGAAAACAAATTTGGATGCTAGTTTATTGCAGAAATTTAACCCGGCTATGATTTTGGCACGCGCGGAGCTGGTATGGTATTCATTACGAGAACAGGTGAAGACTTGTTCCTTATATGGCTGTACTTGAGCTATTTCTACTTGATTAGATTTTGACTTTCTAATTACTTGATGTCAATTTTTAGTTGGTTTATCCATGGGTGCTAAATCGGTTGGTTGGGTTATTTAAGTATTGGATATTGTGCTCCTTTTATCTGTGGAACATGAGTTAGTCTTCTGCTATTTTATTCACATCTATCTTGCTACTGTTGTTTCATCCTCTCGGGTTTCATTTCCCCCGCAGCAAACATGTTATTTGAGATTGTCTTATCAGATCCGCATGTACCTTTGGCACAAAGGTTCTTAACCTTTAGTTTAATATTGTTGTATTTTTGATACAAAAGTTCTGAACTTGTGGTTCTCACGGTTCTCATGGAAAAGAGGTTCTCATAGGATCTCAACCCTATATATATATATATATATATATATATATATATATATATATTGACTAGTGTGTAGTCGAGTATGTGTTTAAAAGAAAATTAAATATATTTATTGTTAATTATACGATAATTAAGTAATAAATATAATGCCTTATTTGATAAGATAAATTTTAGTAATTAAAGGTTAATTTACTAATATTGTATCATTTATTAATAAAGTATTAATAATAATACGATATGTATTTATAATATGCGAGGCGGAGGTAATCGGTAAATATTAATTACAAGGAGTTGTAATTGAGTCGTATAAGACGAATTGTATACTAGTACAATTGTCTAATCGCCTTAATAGTTAAGTGTATGATATTATATCGGATATAATATCGTATTAAAATTAATAGTTACTTATATAAGATAATTAAATATAAGACTTATAAGCATTTGCGGGACAAATGTCGGAAATTGAAACGTACCCAGAGGGGTCCATTTGGACCGGTTTTTATACACCTACTAATACACTCATTGTGAGCGGAAAAGGTAGGCCACTCCCACTATCATTTGTATGTGAATTGTTTACATTTTCATGTATATAAATACCCCACTCATTCCATCATTTCTAAGGTTGAAAAATTTGAAGAAAAATTGGTCATTGTCTCTTGTCTAAGCCGATTTTCATCAACCATGATTGACCATATTTTCTTCTTATTTTTGTTCATCCTTTTACAGTAAAACACATATAAAAGCAGACTAATAATATTATCAAGGTTATAATATTAATTAGTATCTCAAATATACATACATAATACTCAAATAATATCTAGTTAATATTATTTGTAGTAAGCTTTGGGTGAATTCTTGGGTGCAATCTAGAGGAGACCATCTTTTTGGTGGTTGGGTTTTAGGAGGATCATCCATACACACTAAGCTCAAGAACTACTTAGGCAGGAGACCTAGTAGTGCCCATATTTTGCCTAACAACCAATGTAAGGAATTTTCGTCTTAATTATCTTTGCATGCATGTAGATTTGAGACCGTCTTATAAAATTAGCTAGTAATTTTATTGTCATAAGATGAGTCTAATATGGTCTAAAATACTAACAGCATCTGCAACCATATTGGCCTCCATATCATAGGCCCCAATCAGCTCCCTCCACCGTCTCTGACGCATGTTAAACTCTTTCTGAGTGTAGATGTAATTCAAGCTCTTTTGATCTGAAAACACCTTAAAGGTTGCCCCGTACAGATAGTGCCTCCAAATCTTTAGAGCAAAAACAACCGCACCCAGTTTCAAGTCATGAGTAGGATAGTTCTTCTCATACGGCTTCAATTGCCTCGAAGCATAGGCAAAGACCTTCCTATTCTGCATCAAAACACAACCATCCATTCTTCGAAGCATCGATATAGACCCCAATGTTCTCACTTCTCTCAGGTAAAGCGCCTAGCCAGAATGGGAGCTGTAGTCAAATGCTCCTTTAATGTTTGGAACGCCGTCTCACAACTCTCATATCAACAAAATTTGGTCTCTTTCCTTATTAAAGTTGTCATAGGTCTAGTGATCTTAGAGAAATCCTTCACGAACCTCCTGTAGTACCCAGCTAAACCCAAGAAACTCCGGATCTCAGCAACATTCTCAGCAACCTCCTGTAGTACCCAGAAAAGCCACCTTTTCCAACCAGAACTCACACTTGGATAACATAGCATATAGCTGATTATCTCGTAAGGTTTGCAGTACCAACCTCAGATGCTCCTTGTGTTTTTCCTTAGTCTTAGAATAGACCAAGATGTCATCAATGAAAACCACCAGAAACCTATCCAGAAACGGACTGAAGATTCTGTTCATAAGATCCATGAACACTTCCGGTTCATTAGTCAAAACAAAAGGCATCACCACATACTCATAGTGACCATACCGCGATCATAAAGGCATCTTAGGAATATCCTCATCTGCAATCCTCAGCTGATGATAAACCGATCTCTGATCAATCTTAGAGAACACCCCAGCTCCACTCAACTGGTCAAAAAGATGGTCAATCCTCGACAAAGTATACCTGTTCTTCACGGTAACATGGTTTAGCTCTCTATAATCGATGCACAACCTCATACTACCGTCTTTCTTCTTCACAAATAGAACTGGTGCACCGCAAGGCGATACACTAGGTTGAATGTATCCCTTATCCAATAACTCGTTCATCTGTTTCTTCAATTCCTCCAATTTCTTTAGTTCCATACGGTACGGAGCCTTAGATATAGGTCCCGTCCTGAGTTTAAGTTGAACTCTAAAATCAATGTCCCTCTTACGAGGTAACCCCGGTATCTCCTCCGAAAAGATATTACCGAACTCACTAACCACTGGTATCTCTACTGATGATGACTCCTCTACCCGAGTATCCCTCACATGGCAAAGGATCAACGAACACTTCTTCCTCAAACATGACTTTAAAGTCGTCAATGCAATCAACTTCATCTTGGGCTTTACAACAAACCCACTTTATGACACCTTGACTCCCTTAGGACCCTTTAAAGACATTTTCTTTTGGCTACAGTCTATCTTGGCCCCATACTTACCCAACCAATCCATCCCAACTATGACCTCAAACCCATCCATAGGAAAATCAAGCAAGTTAATAGGTAAATCCACTTGCACAACCACCAAAGACACTCTTTTATACAACTTGTTACAAGACACTAACTCTCCCAACGGTATAAACAAGTTATGTTTTACCAACTCATACTCCCCCAAACCCATGGATAAGGCATGACCCCTAGACACAAACGAATGGGTTGCCCCTGACACAAACAAAATAAAAGTCGGCGTATTATTAACAAAAAAGTACCGGTGATCACATGTGCATCCTCCTCAACCTCTTGCTTGCCCATCATAAAGAGTTTACCACTGTTTTTATGTACTCCTCCCTGAACTGTGGTCACTGACGTACTAGGCTTAACCGCCGCATTCTGAGTCACACTGTTGGTCAGACGCTGATAGGACCCTCTATTATTGCGGTTATAGCCGCCATTGTTGTTACTTTGGCCTCCTTGATTATTCCACGACCTGGCTGGCATGTTACTTGCCAAACTCTGGCTCGGAGTTTGCGAGTAGTTCCCCTGATATGATCTATGGGGAGTTAACGATATTGTGGTGGTTAGTGAGTTTGTGTGCTACACATTGGCACTGCTTTGCATTGATTATATTGAGTATGAAGTCGGGAAGTTTTAAAATTTGGATCCGTTGTTGCTAGCTTGGCTATTAACCCCATATCTCCAAATTTATTTTTGCCCCTTCTTACCCATTACCTTACATACCCAAATATAAGTCCTCGGCATGTGTCTTGGTCATCAGTTGGTTGGACTGCATATGTACGGTTGTAGAGACTTTATTCATGGTAGACTACATGCATGTTCTTATAGGTCGAGTTAGGTGAGTGTTTATACTTCTTTCTATCTCATACTTATATACTCACCTTGTGCTTAATTTGAGTGATGAGCGACCTGTGAGAGTCCGATATTTATGAGTCTGGAAAGTCGACGGTCCAATAGTTTGAGTCATTGATTTAACTCGTTTGCACTTGCTTATTGCCGCTTTGTTAGTTGTTGCATTAAATTGGTTTGGGTGGATAATTTGTAGCTGATGAGTTGGTCCCATTCTATTAGTTGTCTTTAGTTGCATTCATAGTTTGCTTGGGGATAAGCAAAGGTTTGGTTTGGGGAGATTTGATGCGTGTATTTTATATAAGGTTTTTACCTCATTTTTATACGCATTTCTTTATTTTTACGTGGCATCTAGCTACAAATGCCCCCGAATAGTCTAATTTGGTTTGTCTTGTATAAATTGCAGGTATGAACTAGAAAGGAGCGAAATCGAGCCTGAACTTGTCCTAATCTCATGCATTTTGGTGAACAAGGAATCAGAGCTTGGAATCTATCACTTATATATGCATGAAGTGGCTTCGGAAGGTGCCAAGGAGTCCACCCGTGCTTATATAGCTCGATCGATCCATTTTGCTACTCATAATGGTCGATCGAATGCTTTATCCTCCAGGAATCATTCGATCGAGCTCTGCCTTTTCTCGATCGAGATAGCCATCCTCTGAAGTCTTCGATCGAACGCCCTGTGTACTCGATCGAACTGATTGTCGAGCTTTCTCCTCGATTGAGTGGTTTCATTTCACTCGATCGAGAGCCTAGGTGTTTTATGCGGATCTTGAGTTAATTTTCGAGATTTCCTTTTGTAATTATGATAAATAAGTATGACGGCAGTCATGATCCTCTCCTTCTTCTCTTCCTCTCTTCTTCGACTTCTCTGCCCTTGCTCTCCCTTAGGATTGGAAACTTGGAACTTATTTCTCCTTTACTTTTCCTTGTAATCGGTACTCTCTATTCTTTATTAATTAATTTTTCTTATCTTATTGCTTTTGTTCTCTCAATCTCTATTGTTTCTACTCTCCCTTTTAGATCATCAATTATGCTTAATTTGTATAGTTTATGTGTTGTTATTGTTCATTCAATAGTCATGCATAGCTAATTCCCTTTGCTAAGACATAGGGGAGCCATGATTTTAAGGGAATTATGAATAGGTGATTAGAACTTGATGTGAATTAGATCTATGTTGTTAATCGCTGCATATAATTTTTCTTAGTCTACTTGAGTCAACGAAATCAGATAATTAACCTCGGTACACCTTGACCTGGATCGGAAGATTAGAAAAGGTAAGACCTGAAGTGAACATTAGGGCATTCTAATGAGGGCGGAAGCAAAGTTGAAACTGTTTTAGGGCGAATAGTGGACCAGAAGGACCTTTCCACTACCCTGTAGATCGAATTTGCATTGACCTAAGACCCTAGACTACATTTCTTAATAGTCATGGTGAACCAACCGTCTTAGCTATTTCCTCTGTCTGCTTGGTTGTTATTAACTTTCTTCTTTGCTTTTCTCTACTCTATTCTCTGTTTTGACCTCTATAGATCAGAACAAATCTTCAAAACCCCCAAGAAATAGTTACTCAGATGTAATTAGTTTAGCATGCATTTTCCCATCTCCCTGTGGAGATCGACCCTACTTCCGCTAGCTTCTGTAAGTAGTTTTGGTTATTTATTTTTGATACTAAACGACGATATCGTACAGTTTTGAGAATTTCTATCCATACAGGTGGGAGTGTTCGCTTCGATGCGAGATGGTGTGTACCTAGTGACACTCACTTGAAGAAGTTGATCATGACGGAGGCTCATTGCACTCCTTATTCGGTACATCCGGGCGGGGATAAGCTCTATAAGGACTTAAAGAAGACGTTTTGGTGGCCCGGTATAAAGAAAGATGTCGCATAGTTCGTGTCTAGGTGTTTGACTTTCCAGAGGGTAAAGGGAGAGCAACGGAGATCACAAGGTACAATTCAGTCACTTGAGGTACCGGAATAGAAATGGGAATCAATTTCTATGGATTTTGTCGTGGGGTTACTGAGGACTGAGCAGGGTAACAATATGATTTGGGTTATCGTCGATCCTTTGACAAAGACAGGTCATTTTATTCCAATGAAAGATACTTGGAGTAAGATTCAGTTGGCTCTGAGATACAGAAAGCATGTGGTACGGTTACACGCGGTACCAAAGGATATAGTGTTGGATAGAGATGCGAGGTTTATATCACGGTTTTGGCAAGAGTTGCAGGCCGGAATTAATGGGGTCTACCTTGTGTTATGGAATTTGGTGGAGTTGGGAGGATAGACTGGATCTGATAGAGTTTTCATATAATAACAGCTATCACACGAGCATTGGGATGACACCTTTTGAGGCGTTGTATGGGGGAAGTGTAGGAGTCCGGTGTGTTAGGATGATAACGCTGAAGCTGTGGTTTTGGGACTATAGGTGGTACAAGATATGGTTGAAAAAGTGCGCTTGATTCGACAAAAGATGAAAGCAGCCTAAGATTGACAAAAGAGTTATGCGGACTTGCATCGAAGTGACATTAAGTTTGCAGTGGGTGACAAGTTTCTCTTAAAAGTGTCACCTAACTGGGGTGTTATGAGGTTTGGCAAGAGAGGGAAGTTGAGTCAGAAGTTCATCGACCCATATAAGATTTTGGCTCGGGTTGGTGAAGTAGCTTATTGGCTAGCCTTACCACCTGTAGATACCCATTATTTGTTGAATCCCCAACAAACACCTGATGATTATCGGACTACAACATGCTTAGGAATCGCTACGTTTAATAGACAGTTTATATAACTATACGTCGGAAAACTCAAAACGATTTAGAAAACAAAACATTTTTAAAAATTTTCAAAAGTACCTGGAGTGTTTTATGCACGACGACGGCGTCACAATGACGCTAACTAGAGTCAAAATCGACACCGGACCAAAAACCGACTCAAAATTCAAATCCCGACTACAACAACGAGTCAAACCGAGTCAAACACAAAAAGCAAACATCACAAAGCTTCCATGCTAAGTATACACGGTATACTTGTGTTGGAGCTCGTGTCCTCCACAGTTAGTGTGATAACGTGTATAAATCTCTGATAGGTTCACAGGGCATACTTAGTATTTTATCAGTTGATTAACGTTTACTAATAACGGTTGGCTTGCTAGAAGTTTGTCGTTATTATCATACTGATGGCGGTGATCAACTGGTCCCTAAAAGTCACACCAAAAGGATGTGTTTGAGAGATGTGATCATATGAAAATATAATCACATTGATGCCTTATATGACTAAAAGGTTAGTCCATGTATTTGACTAAAAGATTAGTCAATGTGATGATGAGTCGATTATTTAATACAATTAAATAATATCAGCTGAGACGAATTAATTGTTAATTTGTAAATTGAATATAAACAGTTATATTTAATTAATGTATATAATGTTAGCTTAAACTAATTAAGATGTTAATTCGTAATTAAACATAAACGGTTATATTTAATTAACAAATTATAAATATGCGATATTTATAGTTAATGTATATATTATACGAAATTGTCATAATAAATGTTGATGATGGTATTAATAAATCGACTACAAACTATTGTGTGTGAACTTATTAAATACATGACGACATAAATGACAATTGATATATATACACATTTTATAAAATATAAAACCAACCTAAAATAAGAAGATTTCTCTCCTTATTTTTGGCATACACGTTTGAAGGAAAAAAAGGAAGAAAATTTCCTCCTTATTTTTCCTCCCATTTGGACGGTTAAAAGAGGAGAAAAAGGGGATCATTTTCTCACTTGTTTTTTGACCTAATATTTCTCATCACAAAAACCCTAAAAATCAATTAGAAATTAGGGTTCTTATTCTAGCAAAAGAAAGGCATTTCTCGGAGCATTTTGGGTGCAACGATTAGGAGAATATCGATCTCGATATTTGTTCTTAGGCCAAATTTCTAGGACCGAAGGTTAATTCTAATCTCTATTCTTTTGTTTATGCAATTTCGTTTATGACTCTTAATTTCATATTTATAATTTCGTTATAATCCAAATTTTCTTGATGAGCTATACCGATATTTCCCACAAGTGGTATCAGAGCCAGGTTACGAAATTATTTTATATGATATTCATAAATGGATTGAAACAAAAAAATTTTGAAAGAATTTTTTTTTTTTACCATTTTTTTTTTGCCGAGAGTTTTTATTTTTTTGATTCCTTATTTCCATTTTGATTTATTGATATTGTTGTTTTAATATGTTAAGATGATAATATGATAAATTTGTAGATGTTTTTATTTAATAAGAATTAAATTGAAATGTAAATGGAAATTGTTTTTGATTGATGATATTCATTTGTGTTTTTGCTATATAGTTTTGGCATACATGGTTTTAAATTGTTGTTTGGAATCATGATTCATTAATTTAATAATGTTCAAATCAATTGTGATGAATCAAATATTCGAATAATCGATTTAATCATAATTTAGATATTCATTTTAAGAGGTTAAATTGAATCATCTAGTTTGGATCTATGTTTAAATTAAATGTTGATGATTATGCCAATCTTGTTCTAGTAGCAAACATTAAACAAATTTGTTCATATTAAAAGGGTTGTTTTTTAAAAAAAAAAAAACTTTTTTTTCAAATTTTGGGCAAAATGCATAAAGCCATAAATAAAATAAAAATAATAAAAAAAACTGTTTTTCGTTTTTTGGGAATGCCGAGAGTCATTAAATAAAAAAAAAAAAATCTGTATTTCGTTTTTGTTTTGGCCAATAATTATTATACATTATATCAATAATGTATGATTGTTTTGTTGTGAAAAAGTTCACAAATTAAAGATACTCATTTATTTTAAAATGGTTTAAAATAATGTTAGATTAATTCATATGACAAGTTAATGTGTATTAAGATTGGAATTATTGTGAGTAATTGAGGAATTGTCACATAATTTTGATCATTTTAAAATAGGTGGTTTGGATAAATTACTCTATATAATTAAGGAATTATGTCTTGAATGATTAATTTAATGTTGATGCATTTTTATTTAGTTGTATGAATTGTTGAATGGTTTATTTACATATTTTTGCAATCGGTTGTAATTTGTATTACCTAGTGTGGTCTTAATTGATTATGTTTTCTTAATGATGGAAACATAATCTTGATGTAATTTTGAGATCTCGAATCTCCTTTGGTTTTCTTTAGTATTATGTTTTTGAAATTAGAATGTAAATAGGTTTATTTTGTAATTTATTAATTGTAATTTTGAGAAGACTAAAGATGGAGATTGGATTGCTCACTCCCGCTACATGGACCAAGATGAAACATCAAGACAAGCTTCTCGGGTCCTAGGAAGGATTCCAAAGTTGTATTTATATTCATTTTGGTAGATAGGCCACACTAGGACTTTGCTTTTGTTTTACGTTTTTCCATTCTCGTTGCTTTTCTTCGCATGATAATTAGTGCATCATATTCCGCCTAAACCAAACCACCTACTTATATGCATGAAAATTGACTCATATAGTTTGGATGTTAGTTATCATGGACATAAAGATGTCACACAATTTTAACCCATCATCTTAGTTTATTCATTCTCGAATGCTAGATATTAGTTCACTTAAAATGAATTAAAATAAAGTTAATGCGATCTTCCTGTAAAACTAAAATTGAGACTAGTCTTTATAGGCCAAACAACTATGAATCCCTTCTTCGTCGGTAGGCATATAGGACCTTACTCTCCATGTGACCCCTTCTACGTTGGGTAAGTAGTTTGTGTTGACTTATTTTACCTCAACATTATAATCCGAAGAGTTTCTCGTGATTATGATGGACTATAGATAAAATTTAGTGAAATTTATCAACCAAGAATTCTAATAGTAGAATTAGCCAAGAGGTTGGCTTATTAATTTACAGATAATTGAGTCTTGGGATCATTTATATAATTCTTGAGGGAGGTCAATTGTATAAATGCTTGAGTCTTCGCATTATAACAGTTTTTGCATTAGACTTAAATCATAACGATGAGTATGCTTATTATATTTTTCTTCTTCTTTTCGCAGTGTAGAATTCGTTTTATATTGATAATACTGCTTACAACAAATGGCTGGAAATAATGATATCCCTATGCCAAGTGCCACACTTGCACACGAGTCCTGGTTCAAAACTTCCATGTACCACATGAATCAGTCCACACGACTGAAGAATGACGGGTCCAACTTTCGGACTGGGAGGCATCATTAAGGAATGCTGCCATTGCTGACGGTAAGCTCAAGTACTTAACTGAGCCAATACCGCCAAACCCAGGCCCCAATGCAAGAGCTAACGATTCACTTGCTTATAGTGACTTCGTCATGGAAGCGGGTGCGATAAAGAACGTACTCATTTTTGCAATGGAAACCAATTTGCAAAGACGCTTCATTGCCCAAGGTGCAAACAAGATTTTTACCACGCTCACTAATGAGTTCTCAAAAGCACCGAGAATCGTTACTTATGAGCATACCTGTCGCTTCTTTGATGCGAAACTCCAGAAGGACCAACCGGTTAGCCCACACATTCTTAACATGACTGAGAATATCGAGAAACTGGAGGCACTTGATTGCAAAATTAGTGAGAGCATAGTCATTGACCGTATGCTTAATTCACTTCATGATGGTTTTGCCCTTTTCAGGGCAAATTACTACATGAATGACATGAAGAAAAGTCCTCATGAGCTACACTCACTTCTCGTACAGACCAAGAAGGATATGAAATTGAGTGGGAGCATGAAGCAAGATGTTTTCATGATTTCCAACAAGAATAAGGGTAAGGGCAAAGCTCACGGCGACCTAACTGTAGGAAAGCCAAAGTTTAAGAAGTCAGGAAACGGTAAGAGTGGCCCTGGTGAGACTAGTGGCTCGCAAGGCAAGGAAAAGAGCAAGGGCGGTAACGTTGAGTGCCACCATTATCACAAGACTGGGCATTGGAGAAGGAACTGTCCCGTGTATCGTGAGGACATAAAAGCAGGCCGCGTCACTCCTGTTGGTATGTCATCTTATATTCATATGATTGAGGTTAACCATGCAAGTTTCGGAACTTGGGTACTTGATACTGGTTGTGGTTCTCATCTGTGTAATCATTTGCAGGGCCTAAAAAACATCACACCCCTCGCAAAGGGTGATGTGGACCTGCGAGTCGGGAATGGAGAAAGAGTTGCTGCAGTCTCAATGGGAACATACGTAATCCAGCTCCCGAGTGGTTTTGAGTTATATTTATATAACTGTTACTATGTACCCAATTTATCTAAGAATATTATTTCTGTTTCCGAACTTGATAAAGACTGTTTTTCATTTTCAATAAAGGACAATAGCTGTATTTTCTCTTTTAATGAAATGGTTTATGGCAAAGCAGTTTCCATGAATGGAATTTATATCTTAGATCAAACCACAGATATATTACATGTGAATAATAAGAAATTAAAGGTTGGTGACAAAGATCAAACTTATCTATGGCATTGTCGAATGGGACACATAAATGAAAAACGTGTAAAGAAACTCATTGAGAGTGGGACTATCTCCACATTTTATTTCTCATCATTTGGCACGTGTGAATCATGTCTTATCGGCAAAATGACTCGAATTTCCTTCAAAGGTGTTGGAATGCGCGCTAATGACCTATTAGGACTCATACATACTGATGTATGTGGACCTATATCAATCACCGCAAGAGACGGCTATAGATATTTTATCACTTTCACGGATGATTTGAGTAGATACGGATATGTCTACTTAATGAAGCATAAAAGTGAGTCTTTTGAAAAATTCAAGGAATACGAGAATAAGGTTGAGAACCAACTGGGAAGAAAGGTTAAAGCACTCCGTTCAGATCGTGGTGGCGAATATCTTTAAAATGAGTTTGATCAACACCTTAAAGATGGGAATTGTTTTACGATTAACTCCACCTGAACACCTCAATTAAATGGTGTGTCCGAACGGAGAAATCGAAAACTACTTGATATGGTTCGATCCATGATGAGTCACACGGTAGTACCCGATTCATTATGGGGTTTTGCTCTTTGTCACTCCTCTTATACTTAACAAAGTCCGTCTAAAGTTGTCGACATGACTCCGTATGAAATATGGAAGGGAACGGTCCCTAATCTGTCCTTTATTCGGGTTTGGGGCTGCGAGGCTTATGTCAAGTGGAGACACGAGGATAAGCTCGGCTCGTGATCGGTCAAGACATACTTTATTGGTTATCCAAAAGGAATGTTTGGTCATTACTTCTATTCGCCTACCGAACATCGAGTTTTTGTTGCGGCTAGTGCAAAGTTCTTAGAGAAAGAATTTCTCGAGAACAAGTCAAGTAATAGAACCTTCGAGCTGTCGGAGATTCAAGAACCAACAACCGAAGAACAGATGGAGGAAGATGTTCCTTCAACTAATGATACGGTTAACATTCCTCAGGAACCTAGGAGGTCGGGTAGAGTCTCTAATCCTCCCGCATGGATAGGTGCCATGACCTGTTCCGACTCTAAGCTATGGCTTGAAGCCATGCGATCCGAGATGGACTCCATGTATAAGAATGACGTGTGGGATCTTGTTGATTTACCTAACAAGGTACGACCTCTTCAGTGCAAATGGCTTTACGAAATAAAGCATTCTATAGAAGGGCCACCAAATACCTATAAGGCACGACTAGTGGCAAAAGGTTTCACTCAAGTGCACGGATTGCATTATGATGAAATCTTTGCACCCGTAGTTATGCTACGTTCCATTCGGATAATCTTAGCGATTGTCGCTTTTTATGACTATGAAATTTGGAAGATGGATGTGAAAACCGCCTTCTTAAACGGTTATTTGGAGGAGGAATTGTACATGGTACAACCCGAAGGTTTCTTAGATCCTGAAAATCCTAAGAAAGTGTGCAAGCTTAAACGTTCCATTTATGGATTTAAGCAAGCTTCTCGGAGTTGGAATCATCGTTTCGACCAGGTGATAAAAGAGTATGGCTTCACTTGATAAGTGCATTTTATATACATTTTAACCCCTTATATTAGTTTGATTTTACATATCATTTTAGCACTTATCAAAGTGTTTTTAAGCTAATATTGTGTTTCTAGTGCAATTGTGTGTTCAAGTGTGTTTTGTAGGAAAATGAGCTAAATGAGCTAAAGTACTATAAAATGTGCCAACACTAGAAGCAAGGCTAAGTATGAGAGCAAGATTGGACTAAGTGTTGGAAGTGCATGGATTTTGCATGAAGAAAGTGTTGGATCAAAATGAAAATGCAAGCAAGGTCAATATGCAAGTCAAGCCCAAATTCAAAGTCCAAATTATGGTGGAAAATATTGGATGCTAAGAATAGCTTAGGATGCTTGAAAATTATTAAGATGCTCACTTTAATGCTCTTAATCACACCATTAAACAAGGGATTAATGGCTCACATGGGATTCTTTAGGCAATTACTCAAGAAATTAAGAGAAAATATTTGGGGTTGACCCCTTGTATTTGTTCTAAGTTTCACCCCTTATTTCCTATATAAAGGGTGTAGACTTCAACCCTTTTTACCACCATCTTTCTACACAATTTCTCATAATTCTCTCTAAGTTTAGTAGTTAGATTAGTTTAGTTATTAGTTTAGTTTAGTTTAGATTTAATTTATGTTAATTACATTTCCTATTTACATTTCAAGTTATAAAACAATTTACATTTACAAGTTATTTATATTACAAGTATTGTTCTTCCATTTCCATTTCCATTTCCAATTGCAAGGTAATTTCTAATTCATATTTTCATTATGTTTTCATTTATCATTAGTTTAATTTACATTTCCACCATGTTAGAGTAGTTGCATTTGTCTAAGGAGTAAGGGAAACCATGCATGACTAAGTAAATTGTAAATGTTAAAATGAGGCTAAGTTAAATTGATAGATTGTTTCTATCACATGTTTGCATCGTCACGTTTAATCTATGTTTAAAGGCCTTATTCATTGATTAAGTTTGTTCATTCGTTCTAAAAGTCGAGAGGCACGGAATTGAATTAGACTAAGCATGTGTAGTGGGACGACCTAGTCATGGACGAGAGTTTCTCTAGGACCCGGTCTATGGTTGACACTAATATCGTAAGGTGGGTGTCTTTAAGCCTAAACATTTATCGTAAAATCAACTTCCTAACTTGACATGAGCATTTACATAATTAGCATGTGTGACCCGACCTCCCTAGACATTTTCTTTATTATTGTTTTATCATCACATCAAACCAAACCAATCAATAAATCGATAATCCACCAAGGTAAAATTCAATCCATAACAATTAATTAATAACTCCCGTCTCCTTTGGGTTCGACCCCTACGTACTACATTCATTTGTTGTCTAGGGTATAAATATTATCTTTGTATAGGTGTGCGATAGCCTATCAAATTTTGGCGCCGTTGCCGGGGAGACGGTTTTGTTTGCTAATTAGTTGTTGAATTTTATCTTATTTTATTTTGTCTCGAGGAACACTTGTTCCTTGGGATCATCTCACGGTTTCTTTGTAGTTTTAGTGCCTATTTTTGTAGGTGATAAAGCTATTGGCCTTACATAATGAGTTACGAATTCATCCCACAACTCCAAGATGAGCCTTTTCCTGACTATCTTGACCGATTCTACTACTTTTGCGATAGTATCATCTCCTTTGGACATGTCCTTGATGGGGATTACTTGGGTCATTTCGTGCTTGGCGGCATGGATTTCGAGACCCGTGGATTGGCTCTAAAATTGAGTAATGGGAGTCTCTATAATATGATTGGGCCGGAACTTTGGAATTTCTTAAATTTCATGGCTTCCGAATGTAGGGAATTAGCACGCCAATACCATTATTGGCGCATCGAAGAGGAGCTTAGAGTGTTACAGGCTCGTTTGGGAAAAAAATTCTCAAGAGAAACCGAGACGACGTGAGCCTATCTTCTCTCATTTTGCTTTTTCACCTCCCCAATGTGAGTCTTTTCAATCTAATGATTTTGATTTATTGGATGATGATGATGGTCCGATTTTATCTTTTAAAGTCCCCCCTAGTTTCATTCAAATAGAAAATGTAGAGACTCATGTTGATGACATTAACCCCATAGTAGATAAGTCACCTTCTACAAATGAATTTGTCGAGATTCCTTGTGATTCTAATGAGGTTTTTCCCGAGTCTTTTGACCCGCTTGACAATCCATTTGTAGAGGATGTTGTTGATCTATTCGAGAAAGATAGAGGGATAAACAATTTTGATATGGAAATTAAGTGGGATGAACCCCCTATTTTTAAAAATTTTCAAAAGTACCTGGAGTGTTTTATGCACGACGACGGCGTCACAATGACGCTAACTAGAGTCAAAATCGACACCGGACCAAAAACCGACTCAAAATTCAAATCCCGACTACAACAACGAGTCAAACCGAGTCAAACACAAAAAGCAAACATCACAAAGCTTCCATGCTAAGTATACACGGTATACTTGTGTTGGAGCTCGTGTCCTCCACAGTTAGTGTGATAACGTGTATAAATCTCTGATAGGTTCACAGGGCATACTTAGTATTTTATCAGTTGATTAACGTTTACTAATAACGGTTGGCTTGCTAGAAGTTTGTCGTTATTATCATACTGATGGCGGTGATCAACTGGTCCCTAAAAGTCACACCAAAAGGATGTGTTTGAGAGATGTGATCATATGAAAATATAATCACATTGATGCCTTATATGACTAAAAGGTTAGTCCATGTATTTGACTAAAAGATTAGTCAATGTGATGATGAGTCGATTATTTAATACAATTAAATAATATCAGCTGAGACGAATTAATTGTTAATTTGTAAATTGAATATAAACATTTATATTTAATTAATGTATATAATGTTAGCTTAAACTAATTAAGATGTTAATTCGTAATTAAACATAAACGGTTATATTTAATTAACAAATTATAAATATGCGATATTTATAGTTAATGTATATATTATACGAAATTGTCATAATAAATGTTGACAGACTGGTATTAATAAATCGACTACAAACTATTGTGTGTGAACTTATTAAATACATGACGACATAAATGACAATTGATATATATACACATTTTATAAAATATAAAACCAACCTAAAATAAGAAGATTTCTCTCCTTATTTTTGGCATACACGGTTTGAAGGAAAAAAAAGGAAGAAAATTTCCTCCTTATTTTTCCTCCCATTTGGACGGTTAAAAGAGGAGAAAAAGGGGATCATTTTCTCACTTGTTTTTTGACCTAATATTTCTCATCACAAAAACCCTAAAAATCAATTAGAAATTAGGGTTCTTATTCTAGCAAAAGAAAGGCATTTCTCGGAGCATTTTGGGTGCAACGATTAGGAGAATATCGATCTCGATATTTGTTCTTAGGCCAAATTTCTAGGACCGAAGGTTAATTCTAATCTCTATTCTTTTGTTTATGCAATTTCGTTTATGACTCTTAATTTCATATTTATAATTTCGTTATAATCCAAATTTTCTTGATGAGCTATACCGATATTTCCCACAAGTGGTATCAGAGCCAGGTTACGAAATTATTTTATATGATATTCATAAATGGATTGAAACAAAAAAATTTTGAAAGAATTTTTTTTTTTCGGCCGCACCATTTTTTTGCCGAGAGTTTTTATTTTTTTGATTCCTTATTTCCATTTTGATTTATTGATATTGTTGTTTTAATATGTTAAGATGATAATATGATAAATTTGTAGATGTTTTTATTTAATAAGAATTAAATTGAAATGTAAATGGAAATTGTTTTTGATTGATGATATTCATTTGTGTTTTTGCTATATAGTTTTGGCATACATGGTTTTAAATTGTTGTTTGGAATCATGATTCATTAATTTAATAATGTTCAAATCAATTGTGATGAATCAAATATTCGAATAATCGATTTAATAATAATTTAGATATTCATTTTAAGAGGTTAAATTGAATCATCTAGTTTGGATCTATGTTTAAATTAAATGTTGATGATTATGCCAATCTTGTTCTAGTAGCAAACATTAAACAAATTTGTTCATATTAAAAGGGTTGTTTTCGAAAAGAAAAAAAAAACTGTTTTTTTCGAAATTTTGGGCAAAATGCCGCAAGCCATAAATAAAATAAAAATAATAAAAAAAACTGTTTTTCGTTTTTTTGGGAATGCCGAGAGCTGTTAAATAAAAAAAAAATCTGTATTTCGTTTTTGTTTTGGCCAATAATTATTATACATTATATCAATAATGTATGATTGTTTTGTTGTGAAAAAGTTCACAAATTAAAGATACTCATTTATTTTAAAATGGTTTAAAATAATGTTAGATTAATTCATATGACAAGTTAATGTGTATTAAGATTGGAATTATTGTGAGTAATTGAGGAATTGTCACATAATTTTGATCATTTTAAAATAGGTGGTTTGGATAAATTACTCTATATAATTAAGGAATTATGTCTTGAATGATTAATTTAATGTTGATGCATTTTTATTTAGTTGTATGAATTGTTGAATGGTTTATTTACATATTTTTGCAATCGGTTGTAATTTGTATTACCTAGTGTGGTCTTAATTGATTATGTTTTCTTAATGATGGAAACATAATCTTGATGTAATTTTGAGATCTCGAATCTCCTTTGGTTTTCTTTAGTATTATGTTTTTGAAATTAGAATGTAAATAGGTTTATTTTGTAATTTATTAATTGTAATTTTGAGAAGACTAAAGATGGAGATTGGATTGCTCACTCCCGCTACATGGACCAAGATGAAACATCAAGACAAGCTTCTCGGGTCCTAGGAAGGATTCCAAATTTGTATTTATGTTCATTTTGGTAGATAGGCCACACTAGGACTTTGCTTTTGTTTTACGTTTTTCCATTCTCGTTGCTTTTCTTCGCATGATAATTAGTGCATCATATTCCGCCTAAACCAAACCACCTACTTATATGCATGAAAATTGACTCATATAGTTTGGATGTTAGTTATCATGGACATAAAGATGTCACACAATTTTAACCCATCATCTTAGTTTATTCATTCTCGAATGCTAGATATTAGTTCACTTAAAATGAATTAAAATAAAGTTAATGCGATCTTCCTGTAAAACTAAAATTGAGACTAGTCTTTATAGGCCAAACAACTATGAATCCCTTCTTCGTCGGTAGGCATATAGGACCTTACTCTCCATGTGACCCCTTCTACGTTGGGTAAGTAGTTTGTGTTGACTTATTTTACCTCAACATTATAATCCAAAGAGTTTCTCGTGATTATGATGGACTATAGATAAAATTTAGTGAAATTTATCAACCAAGAATTCTAATAGTAGAATTAGCCAAGAGGTTGGCTTATTAATTTACAGATAATTGAGTCTTGGGATCATTTATATAATTCTTGAGGGAGGTCAATTGTATAAATGTATGAGTCTTCGCATTATAACAGTTTTTGCATTAGACTTAAATCATAACGATGAGTATGCTTATTATATTTTTCTTCTTCTTTTCGCAGTGTAGAATTCGTTTTATATTGATAATACTGCTTACAACAAATGGCTGGAAATAATGATATCCCTATGCCAAGTGCCACACTTGCACACGAGTCCTGGTTCAAAACTTCCATGTACCACATGAATCAGTCCACACGACTGAAGAATGACGGGTCCAACTTTGCGGACTGGGAGGCATCATTAAGGAATGCTGCCATTGCTGACGGTAAGCTCAAGTACTTAACTGAGCCAATACCGCCAAACCCAGGCCCCAATGCAAGAGCTAACGATTCACTTGCTTATAGTGACTTCGTCATGGAAGCGGGTGCGATAAAGAACGTACTCATTTTTGCAATGGAAACCAATTTGCAAAGACGCTTCATTGCCCAAGGTGCAAACAAGATTTTTACCACGCTCACTAATGAGTTCTCAAAAGCACCGAGAATCGTTACTTATGAGCATACCTGTCGCTTCTTTGATGCGAAACTCCAGAAGGACCAACCGGTTAGCCCACACATTCTTAACATGACTGAGAATATCGAGAAACTGGAGGCACTTGATTGCAAAATTAGTGAGAGCATAGTCATTGACCGTATGCTTAATTCACTTCATGATGGTTTTGCCCTTTTCAGGGCAAATTACTACATGAATGACATGAAGAAAAGTCCTCATGAGCTACACTCACTTCTCGTACAGACCAAGAAGGATATGAAATTGAGTGGGAGCATGAAGCAAGATGTTTTCATGATTTCCAACAAGAATAAGGGTAAGGGCAAAGCTCACGGCGACCTAACTGTAGGAAAGCCAAAGTTTAAGAAGTCGAGAAAGCGGTAAGAGTGGCCCTGGTGAGACTAGTGGCTCGCAAGGCAAGGAAAAGAGCAAGGGCGGTAACGTTGAGTGCCACCATTATCACAAGACTGGGCATTGGAGAAGGAACTGTCCCGTGTACCGTGAGGACATAAAAGCAGACCGCGTCACTCCTGTTGGTATGTCATCTTATATTCATATGATTGAGATTAACCATGCAAGTTTCAGAACTTGGGTACTTGATATTGGTTGTGGTTCTCATCTGTGTAATCATTTGCGGGGCCTAAAAAACATCACACCCTCGCAAAGGGTGATGTGGACTGCGAGTCGGGAATGGAGAAAGAGTTCTGCCTCAATGGGAACATACGTAATCCAGCTCCCGAGTGGTTTTGAGTTATATTTATATAATCATTACTATGTACCCAATTTATCTAAGAATATTATTTCTGTTTCCGAACTTGATAAAGACTGTTTTTCATTTTCAATAAAGGACAATAGCAGTATTTTCTCTTTTAATGAAATGGTTTATGGCAAAGCGATTTTCATGAATGGAATTTATATCTTAGATCAAACCACAGATATATTACATGTGAATAATAAGAAATTAAAGGTTGGTGACAAAGATCAAACTTATCTATGGCATTGTCGAATGGGACACATAAATGAAAAACGTGTAAAGAAACTCATTGAGAGTGGGACTATCTCCACATTTTATTTCTCATCATTTGGCACGTGTGAATCATGTCTTATCGGCAAAATGACTCGAATTTCCTTCAAAGGTGTTGGAATGCGCGCTAATGACCTATTAGGACTCATACATACTGATGTATGTGGACCTATATCAATCACCGCAAGAGACGGCTATAGATATTTTATCACTTTCACGGATGATTTGAGTAGATACGGATATGTCTACTTAATGAAGCATAAAAGTGAGTCTTTTGAAAAATTCAAGGAATACGAGAATAAGGTTGAGAACCAACTGGGAAGAAAGGTTAAAGCACTCCGTTCAGATCATGGTGGCGAATATCTTTAAAATGAGTTTGATCAACACCTTAAAGACTGTGGAATTGTTTTACAGTTAACTCCACCTGGAACACCTCAATTAAATGGTGTGTCCGAACGGAGAAATCGAAAACTACTTGATATGGTTCGATCCATGATGAGTCACACGGTAGTACCTGATTCATTATGGGGATTTGCTCTTTTGTCAGCTCCTCTTATACTTAACCGAAGTCCGTCTAAAGCTGTCGACAAGACTCCGTATGAAATATGGAAGGGAACGGTCCCTAATCTGTCCTTTATTCGGGTTTGGGGCTGCGAGGCTTATGTCAAGTGGAGACACGAGGATAAGCTCGGCTCGTGATCGGTCAAGACATACTTTATTGGTTATCCAAAAGGAATGTTTGGTCATTACTTCTATTCGCCTACCGAACATCGAGTTTTTGTTGCGGCTAGTGCAAAGTTCTTAGAGAAAGAATTTCTCGAGAACAAGTCAAGTAATAGAACCTTCGAGCTGTCGGAGATTCAAGAACCAACAACCGAGGAACAGATGGAGGAAGAAGTTCCTTCAACTAATGATACGGTTAACATTCCTCAGGAACCTAGGAGGTCGGGTAGAGTCTCTAATCCTCCAGACAGATAGGTGCCATGACCTGTTCCGACTCTAAGCTATGGCTTGAAGCCATGCGATCCGAGATGGACTCCATGTATAAGAATGACGTGTGGGATCTTGTTGATTTACCTAACAAGGTACGACCTCTTCAGTGCAAATGGCTTTACGAAATAAAGCATTCTATAGAAGGGCCACCAGATACCTATAAGGCACGACTAGTGGCAAAAGGTTTCACTCAAGTGCACGGATTGCATTATGATGAAATCTTTGCACCCGTAGTTATGCTACGTTCCATTCGGATAATCTTAGCGATTGTCGCTTTTTATGACTATGAAATTTGGAAGATGGATGTGAAAACCGCCTTCTTAAACGGTTATTTGGAGGAGGAATTGTACATGGTACAACCCGAAGGTTTCTTAGATCCTGAAAATCCTAAGAAAGTGTGCAAGCTTAAACGTTCCATTTATGGATTTAAGCAAGCTTCTCGGAGTTGGAATCATCGTTTCGACCAGGTGATAAAAGAGTATGGCTTCACTTGATAAGTGCATTTTATATACATTTTAACCCCTTATATTAGTTTGATTTTACATATCATTTTAGCACTTATCAAAGTGTTTTTAAGCTAATATTGTGTTTCTAGTGCAATTGTGTGTTCAAGTGTGTTTTGTAGGAAAATGAGCTAAATGAGCTAAAGTACTATAAAATGTGCCAACACTAGAAGCAAGGCTAAGTATGAGAGCAAGATTGGACTAAGTGTTGGAAGTGCATGGATTTTGCATGAAGAAAGTGTTGGATCAAAATGAAAATGCAAGCAAGGTCAATATGCAAGTCAAGCCCAAATTCAAAGTCCAAATTATGGTGGAAAATATTGGATGCTAAGAATAGCTTAGGATGCTTGAAAATTATTAAGATGCTCACTTTAATGCTCTTAATCACACCATTAAACAAGGGATTAATGGCTCACATGGGATTCTTTAGGCAATTACTCAAGAAATTAAGAGAAAATATTTGGGGTTGACCCCTTGTATTTGTTCTAAGTTTCACCCCTTATTTCCTATATAAAGGGTGTAGACTTCAACCCTTTTTACCACCATCTTTCTACACAATTTCTCATAATTCTCTCTAAGTTTAGTAGTTAGATTAGTTTAGTTATTAGTTTAGTTTAGTTTAGATTTAATTTATGTTAATTACATTTCCTATTTACATTTCAAGTTATAAAACAATTTACATTTACAAGTTATTTATATTACAAGTATTGTTCTTCCATTTCCATTTCCATTTCCAATTGCAAGGTAATTTCTAATTCATATTTTCATTATGTTTTCATTTATCATTAGTTTAATTTACATTTCCACCATGTTAGAGTAGTTGCATTTGTCTAAGGAGTAAGGGAAACCATGCATGACTAAGTAAATTGTAAATGTTAAAATGAGGCTAAGTTAAATTGATAGATTGTTTCTATCACATGTTTGCATCGTCACGTTTAATCTATGTTTAAAGGCCTTATTCATTGATTAAGTTTGTTCATTCGTTCTAAAAGTCGAGAGGCACGGAATTGAATTAGACAAAGCATGTGTAGTAGGACGACCTAGTCATGGACGAGAGTTTCTCTAGGACCCGGTCTATGGTTGACACTAATATCGTAAGGTGGGTGTCTTTAAGCCTAAACATTTATCGTAAAATCAACTTCCTAACTTGACATGAGCATTTACATAATTAGCATGTGTGACCCGACCTCCCTAGACATTTTCTTTATTATTGTTTTATCATCACATCAAACCAAACCAATCAATAAATCGATAATCCACCAAGGTAAAATTCAATCCATAACAATTAATTAATAACTCCCGTCTCCTTTGGGTTCGACCCCTACGTACTACATTCATTTGTTGTCTAGGGTATAAATATTATCTTTGTATAGGTGTGCGATAGCCTATCAAATTTTGGCGCCGTTGCCGCGGAGACGGTTTTGTTTGCTAATTAGTTGTTGAATTTTATCTTATTTTATTTTGTCTCGAGGAACACTTGTTCCTTGGGATCATCTCACGGTTTCTTTGTAGTTTTAGTGCCTATTTTTGTAGGTGATAAAGCTATTGGCCTTACATAATGAGTTACGAATTCATCCCACAACTCCAAGATGAGCCTTTTCCTGACTATCTTGACCGATTCTACTACTTTTGCGATAGTCTCATCTCCTTTGGACATGTCCTTGATGGGGATTACTTGGGTCATTTCGTGCTTGGCGGCATGGATTTCGAGACCCGTGGATTGGCTCTAAAATTGAGTAATGGGAGTCTCTATAATATGATTGGGCCGGAACTTTGGAATTTCTTAAATTTCATGGCTTCCGAATGTAGGGAATTAGCACGCCAATACTATTATTGGCGCATCGAAGAGGAGCTTAGAGTGTTACAGGCTCGTTTGGGAAAAAAATTCTCAAGAGAAACCGAGACGACGTGAGCCTATCTTCTCTCATTTTGCTTTTTCACCTCCCCAATGTGAGTCTTTTCAATCTAATGATTTTGATTTATTGGATGATGATGATGGTCCGATTTTATCTTTTAAAGTCCCCCCTAGTTTCATTCAAATAGAAAATGTAGAGACTCATGTTGATGACATTAACCCCATAGTAGATAAGTCACCTTCTACAAATGAATTTGTCGAGATTCCTTGTGATTCTAATGAGGTTTTTCCCGAGTCTTTTGACCCGCTTGACAATCCATTTGTAGAGGATGTTGTTGATCTATTCGAGAAAGATAGAGGGATAAACAATTTTGATATGGAAATTAAGTGGGATGAACCCCCTATTTTTGATGACCCTCTCCTCTTTTATTCTTTATGTCACCCATTTGAGACCATATATGATTATAATTTGTGTTCTGACGATTTATTTTATGGTCTTAAGCATGATGCTCCATCTCTTGCTGGCGAGTGGAGTGATACGGTGGTAATATTTGAAGTCTCTCTTGCGCCCATCGATAAGATTTATAAATTTCTACCCTTACTCTTTCATGTTTTAATCTTATCAACTGCGTACATATGTTTTCATGTTGCTCATGCGCAGATATATGATAGACTTCTAAGGGCATTGACGTGCTTTTTAGAGGATGATGGAAGATTCATTAGAAAATAACTAGTTTGTTTTTGTTTTATTTCAATTTTTACGCAATTTCATTAGGAATAAATATTAGACTATTAGCTATTTTGAGTTGTGATTTGTAGGTGTTTGGAGAGGAGAAGAGACGTTTTGAAGGATAGCATACTACCCCATGTTTGTAACCCCGTTCGGGGTCGTAACATTAGGTTTTTTTTCAAAAAAAAAAACAAAAAAAAATTAAATTTTTTTTTTAAAAAAAAAAAAAAAATTTCTGTTCTTTTTTTTTTTTTTAAAAAAAAAAGTCAACGGTCAACCCCGATCGGGGTCGTGACTTTCTTCCTTTTTGCGCGGTTTAATAAAATACGGGATATGCTAAATCTTTTCCATATGCTTCAAAAGCAAAGGACGGTACTCCTCCTATCCATTTTTCTTCATTTCCCAATCAAATCACCTCCGAGAACCTCTATTTGCATCAAGGACAAAGTACCCACCGGAATTTTGACCCATTTTTTTTTTATGAGATGCTAAATGGAGGAATCTCCCAATGTTTATGCTAGCTTGGGGGAGGCTCGTTAGTCTAGTAAGTTTCCTTTGTTTTGCATTCTAGTTTATTTCTCGCAACCAATTAAATTTGACCTCTTGTCCTTCTTGATTTATGTGCTTTGAGCCATTTTTATGGTTTCATTGGGTAATTTAATTGTTGGCACATTGAGGACAATGTTGTGTTTAGCTTGGGGGGAGTTTGCATTCGCATATTAGTTAGTTTGCATTTAGTTAGTATTGATTTAGTGAGAATTTTTGAAAACTTTGTGTGAATTTTTTGCTTCTAATTCTTTGCTTGTCCTACTTATGCCCTCTTGTTTGTCCCATTTTTGGCTTGATAGCTCTTGATTCGCTACTTTTGACGGGATATAGCATGCATGGGGATGTCTTGACATAGTAGGTGGAAGATGGAAATTAAACCAATTAGGCTTGGTCTTGTGTAACACTACGGATTCTCTTTGGAGCATACTCGACCGAGTAGAGCCTACTCGGCCGAGTAGTGCTCTTTGTGTGAGTAATTTCGGTTCTGCCAAGGAACACTCGGCCGAGTATAGTGAATACTCGACCGAGTGTCGGCCACTCGGCCGAGTGTCGGTACACTCGACCGAGTGTCCGGTTTGGCGAAGTTATATTTCGACGGTTTGATTAAAGAGTGATTAGGGTATTTTATATTCTCCGCGTCAGTTTCTTATATCACTTTTCACACATTATCATTTCTACGTTACCCTAATTCTACCCAAATCATTCCCTAATCCCTTCCTTGAGCATTTCGTGGCATATTTGTGTGGATAGTTGCGGTGATTATTCCGTATAAATTCTTGTTGCATTGTTGGTAAGTTCTATCTTTGTAATTATTGCATCTTTTTGGGTTACTGTACATTTATATGGGAAGGGAATGTCGGGAATTGTACAAAGTGTAATTGTGTTGTGTGATCATTGTATAGGAGAAGACTTCGTAGAGGAGCCTTTTTGATTGTCCGTGCTTGCATACTGCTGTGATTGCTAAGGTAGGGTTTCCCTACTCGATTCTTTGTGCTTTACATGACATATTATTGTATTTATCGTTGTCTATTGATCATCGTAATATGGAGATTGTTGTGACAGTGTTGGTGTGAGGGGATTGAGATGACAGTAGTGTCATGTGATTGTGATTGTGGTGGAGTCACTTGCGGGAGTGGCTTCACACCCTAGTTCGCCCTCCGTGGAACCCGCCACGGGAGGGGATGTGCACATTAAGGGACAGGGATTGTTGTCGCTCTTGAGGAGCTGGACTAGGTGGGCTCGGCTGCGGTCACCCACTGGCGGCGAGGATTACCTGTTGCGATGGGTAATCTGGCAGGGCTACACACTTTAGTGTGTAGTCGGTTACTACGTGAGATTGGGTGATTGGGAGTGATGATGATCAGACGAGTATTGCATTTTGTTTGTCTTATTTGTTGCATAATACTGACCCCGTTGTTGTTTGTGGAATCTGCGGTGATCCATTCGGGGATGGTGAGCAGGCTTGACAGGTTTTGCTAGTGAGAGCTTGGGGATTTCATTGGGAGAATTGCCACCACGAGTCATAGCATCACTGTCTGAGTCTTAGCGAGTTTTCTTTTATTAGTAAGACTTTGAAGTTGTATTTCATTAGACAGTATTTGGTTTCAGATATTGTAAACCTTGCATTTTTACATTACTTTAATAAATGTGCTCGATTCGGGCGCTTTTGATATGTACTAACCTCGGGTAACAAGATGGTAACTCACTCTCATGGTAGGGTGGTCCTGGTAAGGCACCCTGGTATGAGGGGTGTTACAAAGTGGTATCGAGCCAAGATTCCGGCACCTAAACAAAATGAATTAATGAACCTAGGAGTCTAAATAAAATGAACCCGGGGAGAGTTGTCTGGAGCTACCGCAAAGACTCGGGAGACGTCCCGGAGTCGCAACTTGGCCCTCACTAACTCAAACCGGTAACATGGGGAAAAGTGGTGAGAGTAGGTTTTGCATGTACATGTATGTGATGATGAAGGCTAGTAAAAGTTGATAGTTGAATATATATATGTGTTAAAGTTGTGAAGGTGATGAAGGGAGAAATGATGGAAGAGATGGATTGTAAATGATTGTTATGTTAGAAATCGAATAAGCATGAATAGTATGCTGATATGTTTACAATGTGGCATTAAAATTTTGATATATGCATTCCATGTTGATATGTTTATAACATGGCTTTTGCTTCCTTACGTATTGTTATGAGAATAGTGAGCATGATAGAGGAATCGTAAACTGCTAACCTGTTTATAGTGTTACTCGGCCGAGCCAGGTAGGCACTCGACCGAGTATGGAGTACTCGGCCGAGCAGACAAGAACTCGACCGAGTGTTGTTTGACAGAAAGTAGCCATCGCTACTGTTTATGATAACTCGACCGAGTATGGGGGTATACTCGACCGAGTATGGTCCACTCGGCCGAGTGTTGCTACACTCGACCGAGTGCTTCTTTTTGTGCTTTGATGTTTGTCTCTGGAGTCGATACTCGACCGAGTATCTGATAAGATACTCGACCGAGTGATCTTTACTCGACCGAGTATGATTTATACTCGGCCGAGTGTTCTTATGGCGGAGGGATGTTATATTTTGAGCATGTGTTTACTTTTCTTTCATTCTTACCAGCTCAAAATGCCGCCCAAAAGAACTCCCGCGCAGATCCAAGCTTCGGAGATGTCTGTTGATGAGGTTGCTCGCATGATTGAGCAACAAGAGGCTCTCCTTGAAGCTCTCAAAAATGTGGGAAAAGGAAACGAGAGAAATATGGATGCAACCCAGCTTAGCATCAACATCGCTCGTTTCCACCCTCCCACATATGACGGGGTAGGCGAACCAAAGCTGCTCGAGAAGTGGCACCGTGAGATTGAAGCTCTCATGGAAATGGTTAAGTGCCCCGAGGATATGATTGTTGAACAGGTTGTATACTACCTAAGAGGAGAAGCTGCAGTTTGGTGGCAGAACGTCAAGGATGATGCTAGAGCTTACTACCAGGAGGAAGGGGCCATTCCGTGGTCTGGGTTGAAGAGTGCTATGAGGGAACAGTTTGTGCCGGAGCATATCCGACACAAGATGAGATCTGACTTTGAATCTTTCACTATGTCTGAGGAGATGACGGTCACTGATTACTATCATCGGTTTATGGAGCTTTCTCGTTATGTGGAAGATTTGCAGCTTGGACAGAGAGGTTTGGCTCTCCGATTTGAGAGGGGTTTGTCTGCTAAGATCGTGAGTCGTATCTTTGCTGGGGTTGCTACTGACCTCAAGGAAGTGTATCTGAGAGCGGGTCAAGCTGAGAGAATGGTGGATCTCTCAAGGGAGATTGAGGAGAGGATCACTCCGAAAAGAGGAAGGGTGATAGTGGGAACAACAATCAGAACCAACAAAAAAGGGAATTTCAACCATGCTAAAGCTTTCTCTAGTGGAGCTGGTTTCTCTGGAGGTTCTCGTGGCTGGGGAAAGAATGGAGGTTGGGCTGTAAGTGACAACACCAACCTTACGTGCTTCAACTGTGGTGGTATAGGCCACAAAAGGCGGGAATGCACGAGCTACAAGCCCGGCAATGGTTCAGGAGCTCGATCGGAAATTTCTCTCGGGGCCGACTCGAGTTTTGCTAGTAACCGACCGGGAGGTTCATGGGGCAACAGAGGTGGACGGGGTAACCAGGGCGGTTACAACCGCGGTGGTGGTGGATCTTATCGGCGTCGGAATAACGGTGTCACCCGGGATTCGGCGGCTAAGCCTAGTACCTCCAATGCTTGATTCGGGGTGGAGGACGGAAGAATAGTGGAAAGCTCTTCATGATGGATAAGCAGGAAGCACAGGATGATGCTCATGTAGTTACCGGTACCTTTCTTGTTAATAATGTACCGTCCTTTGTTTTGTTTGATTAGGGGCTACACATTCTTTTGTGTCTAAAAAGTCATCTTTGTGTCTATGGGTTTGGGTAAGTTTGAGGTTGTAAAAGACGATGTGTTCATACCTTCGGGGGAGTCTGTGTCGTGTCTCAAGTTATACAAGGGTATATCCATGGTGATTGGAGGGGTAGATTTACCAGTAAACTTGTTAGAGTTTCCTAAGGATGGGTTTGAGGTGATCGTTGGGATGGATTGGCTAGGTAGGTATGATGCCAGGATAGATTGTAGACAGAAGAGAGTGTCTTTAAAGAGTCCCAAGGGTGTTAAAGTGTCCTATAGAGGGTTTGTGGTAAAGCCTAAGTGTAGGTTTATAGCGGTTATGACTTTAAAGTCATGTTTAAGGAAAAAGTGTCCCTTAATCCTTTGTCATGTGAGAGATCACCGAGTAGAGCCGCCGACAACTTCTGAGATTCTTTGTGGTGAAAGAATTTGAAGATGTATTTCCTGAGGAAATACCGAGTTTGCCTCCCAAGAGGGATGTCGATTTCAGGCGTGGAGCTTAAGCCGGGAACGGGTCCTATATCTAAAGCACCTTATCGTATGGCACCTAAAGAGTTGGCTGAGTTGAAGAAACGATTACATGAGTTGTTAGACAAGGGTTATATCAGGCCTAGCGTGTCACCGTGGGGAGCTCCAGTTCTTTTTGTAAAGAAGAAAGATGGGAGTATGAGATTGTGCATTGACTACAGAGAGCTCAATCGGGTTACAGTGAAGAACAAGTATCCGTTGCCGAGGATTGATGATTTGTTCGATCAGTTAAGTGGAGCCGGTGTATTCTCTAAGATTGATCTGAGGTCGGGGTATCATCAGCTGAGGATAGCAGACGAAGATATTCCTAAAACAGCGTTCCGATCTCGCTATGGTCACTACGAGTATGTAGTGATGCCTTTTGGATTGACTAATGCGCCAGCAGCTTTTATGGATTTGATGAACCGGATCTTCACACCGTTTTTGGATAAGTTCGTGGTTGTTTTCATCGACGATATCCTGGTTTATTCCAAGACTAAAGAAGAGCACGAAGAGCACTTGAGGATAGTTTTGCAGACCTTGAGAGCAAATCAGTTCTATGCCAAGTTATCCAAGTGTGAGTTCTGGTTAGAGGAAGTGGCTTTTCTAGGCCATGTAATATCCAAGAAGGGGGTATCTGTGGATCTTAGTAAGATTGAGGCCGTTACCAAGTGGGAATCGCCGAAGAATGTTGCTGAGATACGGAGTTTCTTAGGCCTTGCCGGCTACTACCGGAGATTTGTGAAGGATTTCTCTACCATAGCACGGCCTATGACATCCTTGATGAGGAAAGAAGTCAGATTTGTTTGGGATGAGAGTTGTGAAACGGCGTTTCAGACCTTAAAAGAACGCTTGACCACAGCTCCTATCCTAGCCTTGCCAGAGGGTTGTGAGAACTTTGAGGTCTATACCGACGCTTCAAAGAACGGTTTGGGTTGTGTCTTGATGCAGGGAGGGAGAGTGATAGCTTATGCTTCAAGGCAGCTGAAGCAATATGAGGAGAGCTACCCTACTCATGATTTGGGTAGGTGCGATTGTGTTCGCTCTTAAGATTTGGAGGCACTACCTTTACGGCGCAACTTTTAAGGTGTTCTCTGATCATAAGAGTCTAAAGTATATCTACACTCAGAAGGAGCTTAACATGCGACAGAGGCGGTGGATGGAGCTGATTGGAGATTATGACATGGAGATCATCTATCACGAGGGTAAAGCTAATGTTGTCGCAGATGCTTTGAGTAGGAAGAGCGTTCATTCGCTATGTACAGCTATGTCTTTGCTGAAGCTGAGAGATGAGATGTCTAGATTGGGAATCTTTATGATTCGAGAGGGGAATACCATCGGGGATTTGACGATCGAGCCAGAGTTGTATGAACACCTCAAAAGTAAGCAAGAACTTGATCCTAAGATCCAGGAGTGGAAGTCAAAGGTAGAGAGTGGAACAGCTGCCAGGTTCTCTATACATCCAGATGGGAGTGTTCGTTTTGATGGGAGATGGTGTGTCCCTGACGATGCAGAGTTAAGGAGAATGATCTTGTCTGAGGCTCATTGCACTCCTTATTCAGTTCACCCGGGTGGTGACAAACTTTACAGAGACCTTAAGAAGACTTTTTGGTGGCCGAACATGAAGAGAGATGTGGCTGAGTTTGTGGCTAGATGTTTGACTTGCCAAAGGGTCAAAGGTGAACAAAGGAGACCTCAAGGCAAGATTCAGTCTCTGACAGTGCCCGAGTGGAAGTGGGAATCGATCTCTATGGACTTTATTGTGGGGTTACCTAGGTCACAACAAGGTAACAACATGATTTGGGTGATTGTTGATCGGCTAACCAAGTCAGCCCATTTTGTTCCAATGAAAGATACTTGGTCTAAGATGCAGCTGGCTTTGGGTTACAGAAAGCATGTGGTTCGGTTACATGGTATTCCGAAAGATATTGTTTCCGATCGTGATGCGAGGTTCATATCAAAGTTTTGGCAAGAACTGCAAGAGTTGATGGGCACAACGCTGAAGATGAGTCTGACAGCTTTTCATCCGCAACCGATGGTCGACGAACGGACCATCAAGACCTTAGAAGACATGCTAAGGGCATGTGTTATGGACTTTGGAGGCGATTGGGAAGACAGACTTGATTTGATCGAGTTTTCATACAATAATAGTTATCATACAAGCATTGGGATGGCACCTTTTGAAGCTTTGTATGGCCGGAAATGCCGAAGTCCAGTTTGTTGGGATGATAGTTCCGAGGCAGTGGTTTTAGGGCCACAATTGGTTCAAGATATGGTTGAGCAGATCCAGTTGATTCGCCAAAAGATGAGAGCAGCTCAAGATCGCCAGAAGAGCTACGCCGACCTACACCGTAGTGACATTGAGTTCGCGGTAGGGGACAAAGTACTTTTGAAAGTGTCACCCATGCGAGGTGTTATGAGGTTTGGGAAAAAGGGTAAGCTAAGCCAGAAGTTTATAGGCCCTTATGAGATTCTGGACCGTATTGGCGAGGTAGCCTACAGGTTAGCTTTACCACCAGCTTTGGATAGAGTGCACAATGTTTTTCATGTGTCTCAACTCCGGAAATATGTGAGTGATCCGTCACACATCCTCGAGATGGAGAACATCGAACTTGATGAATCCTTGTCCTATGCCGAGATTCCTAAGGAGATTCTTGATCGTAAGGTTCGTAAGACCCGGACTGGTGAGACGGTCTTACTCAAGGTCCTTTGGTCTAATCATAATGTGGAGGAAGCCACATGGGAACCTGAGGAAGCTATGCGAGAACGTTTTCCTAACCTTTTTGATCAGGTATGTTTGGTTACGGGGACGTAACCGTTGTCTTTTTAAGGGGGTAGGAGATGGTCGCGATAGTGTTTTGTGTTTTCTTTGCTTTGTTTGATTCGTGTCGGGAGATGTGTCTGGGGTAACTTGTTGTGATGCTTGTGTAGTTCCTTGGAGTTGTCTCATGTGATTGTTAGAGTCTTGTGTCGTGGTGTTGTGTTTGTGTGTAGTTGAGTGTGAACTTCGGGACGAAGTTCTTTTTAGGGGGAAAGATTGTAACACTACGGATTCTCTTTGGAGCCTACTCGACCGAGTAGAGCCTACTCGGCCGAGTAGTGCTCTTTGTGTGAGTAATTTCGGTTCTGCCAAGGAACACTCGGCCGAGTATAGTGAATACTCGACCGAGTGTCGGCCACTCGGCCGAGTGTCGGTACACTCGACCGAGTGTCCGGTTTGGCGAAGTTATATTTCGACGGTTTGATTAAAGAGTGATTAGGGTATTTTATATTCTCCGCGTCAGTTTCTTATATCACTTTTCACACATTATCATTTCTACGTTACCCTAATTCTACCCAAATCATTCCCTAATCCCTTCCTTGAGCATTTCGTGGCATATTTGTGTGGATAGTTGCGGTGATTATTCCGTATAAATTCTTGTTGCATTGTTGGTAAGTTCTATCTTTGTAATTATTGCATCTTTTTGGGTTACTGTACATTTATATGGGAAGGGAATGTCGGGAATTGTACAAAGTGTAATTGTGTTGTGTGATCATTGTATAGGAGAAGACTTCGTAGAGGAGCCTTTTTGATTGTCCGTGCTTGCATACTGCTGTGATTGCTAAGGTAGGGTTTCCCTACTCAGTTGCTGTGCTTTACATGACATATTATTGTATTTATCGTTGTCTATTGATCATCGTAATATGGAGATTGTTGTGACAGTGTTGGTGTGAGGGGATTGAGATGACAGTAGTGTCATGTGATTGTGATTGTGGTGGAGTCACTTGCGGGAGTGGCTTCACACCCTAGTTCGCCCTCCGTGGAACCCGCCACGGGAGGGGATGCGCACATTAAGGGACAGGGATTGTTGTCGCTCTTGAGGAGCTGGACTAGGTGGGCTCGGCTGCGGTCACCCACTGGCGGCGAGGATTACCTGTTGCGATGGGTAATCTGGCAGGGCTACACACTTTAGTGTGTAGTCGGTTACTACGTGAGATTGGGTGATTGGGAGTGATGATGATCAGACGAGTATTGCATTTTGTTTGTCTTATTTATTGCATAATACTGACCCCGTTGTTGTTTGTGGAATCTGCGGTGATCCATTCGGGGATGGTGAGCAGGCTTGACAGGTTTTGCTAGTGAGAGCTTGGGGATTTCATTGGGAGAATTGCCACCACGAGTCATAGCATCACTGTCTGAGTCTTAGCGAGTTTTCTTTTATTAGTAAGACTTTGAAGTTGTATTTCATTAGACAGTATTTGGTTTCAGATATTGTAAACCTTGCATTTTTACATTACTTTAATAAATGTGCTCAGTTCAGACGCTTTTGATATGTACTAACCTCGGGTAACCGAGATGGTAACTCACTCTCATGGTAGGGTGGTCCTGGTAAGGCACCCTGGTATGAGGGGGTGTTACATCTTGACTTTTGGCAAGCTACAAAATTGGTAAGGTAGAACCTCCTTAAAGGCCATTTCATCTTTATTTGGTCTCACTTAGGTGAGAGGTAGGTCTCCTTATGGTGTGTGTTACATCAAAACGCACAAGTATGGTCTTCTTTTCATCTCTTTTAAGCATTACTTTCATTTTGCTATGCATTTTTGAAGCCAAATTCACATTGATAAATTTGCCCATTTTCTAGCCCTCTTCACATGTTCTTATTCCTTAGCTACATTAAAAATAGCCTACCCTTGTTAAAGTTAGTAGCTATGTCTTTTGGTGATGGGATGCTCAAAATTGGGATGTTCTTTAAAATTTATGTCATTGTGAATTTGTTTGCCGGATGTCATTGTTTTCCGGTTGTGCTATGAAAGAAAGAATTAGAGTTGAAGAAGAAGAAAAAGAAAAAAAAAAAAGAAAAAAAAAAAGAAAAAAGGATGAGGAAAAAAATGAAAAGAAAAAAAAAAAAGAAAAGAAAAGATTTGTTTGATGAAGTTGAAGTTAGTAATAAGTGGTAGAAGAAAAAGAAGTTAAGATTTCTCATATGGTTAATTATATATTTTGGAGAAATTCTTAAGGTTTGTAATGTAAGAAGTCATTTGTCTTCTAATTGGGCTATTTTAGGTTGGAATGAGCATTTTCACATGGTTTTGTTGCTAGCTTAACATTAGCTCCACATATCCATAATCATTTGTCCCCCTTATGTCCCATATCACAGTAAAGCCTTCTTCTAACCCTTTGGCTTCACTATTTGCTTGCATTTGATTGTTTTGGCTTATGATTTGATTGTTTACCATATTAGATTGCGGGCACATTCTCATGAGTCGAGGATAGCTTGAGTGATTATTCACAAAAATATCCTTTACACAAAATTGAGTTATGAA
Organism: Silene latifolia; assembly: GCF_048544455.1. Taxonomy (NCBI): domain Eukaryota; kingdom Viridiplantae; phylum Streptophyta; class Magnoliopsida; order Caryophyllales; family Caryophyllaceae; genus Silene; species Silene latifolia. Next base: position 391,945,631 of record NC_133538.1, read on the forward strand.
TGGATCGTGAGAGTTCGAAAGTCAAAAGATCATGCAAGAGCCAAAAAGTTTACTTGAAGTCGACCACGCTACGCCGTCGTGTAAATCTCAACCATGACTTTGCTTATCCTTATGCCAATGTTGTTTAGGGATTTGAATCATTTTGCTTGTTAGCTACTTGGGATTTGCAATGCCGGGATGATCTTGCTTGAGGACAAGCAAGGACTTAGCTTGGGGGAGTTTGATAAGTGCATTTTATATACATTTTAACCCCTTATATTAGTTTGATTTTACATATCATTTTAGCACTTATCAAAGTGTTTTTAAGCTAATATTGTGTTTCTAGTGCAATTGTGTGTTCAAGTGTGTTTTATAGGAAAATGAGCTAAATGAGCTAAAGTATTATAAAATGTGCCAACACTAGAAGCAAGGCTAAGTATGAGAGCAAGATTGGACTAAGTGTTGGAAGTGCATGGATTTTGCATGAAGAAAGTGTTGGATCAAAATGAAAATGCAAGCAAGGTCAATATGCAAGTCAAGCCCAAATTCAAAGTCCAAATTATGGTGGAAAATATTGGATGCTAAGAATAGCTTAGGATGCTTGAAAATTATTAAGATGCTCACCTTAATGCTCTTAATCACACCATTAAACAAGGGATTATTGGCTCACATGGGATTCTCTAGGCAATTACTCAAGAAATTAAGAGAAAATATTTGGGGTTGAGCCCTTGTATTTGTTCTAAGTTTCACCCCTTATTTCCTATATAAAGGGTGTAGACTTCAACCCTTTTTACCACCATCTTTCTACACAATTTCTCATAATTCTCTCTAAGTTTAGTAATTAGATTAGTTTAGTTATTAGTTTAGTTTAGTTTAGATTTAATTTATGTTAATTACATTTCCTATTTACATTTCAAGTTATAAAACAATTTACATTTACAAGTTATTTATATTACAAGTATTGTTCTTCCATTTCCATTTCCATTTCCAATTGCAAGGTAATTTCTAATTCATATTTTCATTATGTTTTCATTTATCATTAGTTTAATTTATATTTCCACCATGTTAGAGTAGTTGCATTTGTCTAAGGAGTAAGGGAAACCATGCATGACTAAGTAAATTGTAAATGTTAAAATGAGGCTAAGTTAAATTGATAGATTGTTTCTATCACATGTTTGCATCGTCACGTTTAATCTATGTTTAAAGGCCTTATTCATTGATTAAGTTTGTTCATTCGTTCTAAAAGTCGAGAGGCACGGAATTGAATTAGACAAAGCATGTGTAGTAGGACGACCTAGTCATGGACGAGAGGTTCTCTAGGACCCGGTCTATGGTTGACACTAATATCGTAAGGTGGGTGTCTTTAAGCCTAAAAATTTATCGTAAAATCAACTTCCTAACTTGACATGAGCATTTACATAATTATCATGTGTGACCCGACCTCCCTAGACATTTTCTTTATTATTGTTTTATCATCACATCAAACCAAACCAATCAATAAATCGATAATCCACTTCCTCAAAAAAAAAAAAAATCGATAATCCACCAAGGTAAAATTCAATCCATAACAATTAATTAATAACTCCCGTCTCCTTTGGGTTCGACCCCTAAGTACTACATTCATTTGTTGTCTAGGGTATAAATATTATCTTTGCATAGGTGTGCGATAGCCTATCAAATTTTGGCGCCGTTGCCGATCGGTCGAGGAACCATGCTTATATGTCAAGTCGAGTGGGAGCAAGATTGTTTTCTTGATATTGTATGTCGATGACATACTCTTGATTGGGAATGACATTCCTCTCTTATCTTCGGTAAAAGGATGGCTGAAGAACCATTTCCAGATGAAAGATCTTGGTGAGGCACAACGCATATTGGGAATCCGTATCTATCGAGATAGATCACGACGGATGTTATCACTGAGTCAGGAGTCTTATTTGGATAAGATTCTTGAAAGGTTCAGCATGACCAACTCCAATAAGGGACACCTTCCCATGACTTCTGGGATGCATTTGAGCAAGTCTCAGTCATCCAAGACACCGAAAGGGGTCGAACGCATGAGTCATGTTCCTTATGCTTCAGCCATAGGATCAATCATGTATGCCATGATATGCACACGTCCAGACGTGGCATACGCATTGAGTATGACGAGTCGGTACCAAGGCAATCCAGGTGAAACACACTGGATGGCTGTTAAAAACATCCTTATGTACCTACGGAGAACTAAGGATTGGGCATTGACTTATGGAGGAGATATTAAGCTATGTGCAATCGGTTACGCAGATGCTAGCTTCCAAACGGATCGAGATGATTCGAAATCTCAGTCTTGATTCGTCTTTACTCTTAATGGTGCTGCGGTCAGTTGGAAAAGTTCCAAGTAGGAAGTTGTAGTAGATTCTACCATTGAATCCGAGTACTATGCCGCTTCAGAAGCAGCAAAGGAAGCTATATGGATACGTCAATTCTTACAAGGACTAACCATAGTTCCTAGTTCGAATGACCCAATCACCATCTATTGTGATAATAGAGGTGCCATCTTCCAGGCCAAGGATCCTAAGTCTAGCAACAAGTCTAGACATGTACATCAGAAGGCTCACTTGATTCGTGATTACGTGGAGCAAGAAGAGATAGTGATTGACAAGATTGCTTCGGATGACAACATCGCGGACCCTCTCAATAAACCATTGAAATATGATAAGCATGAAGGGCACGTTATTTCCATAGGAATTAAACGTGTTCCTGAGTTGTACTAGTTGCTTATAGATTCGATACATTTTCTTTTTCATATGCTATTTATAACTTCATCGTATTATTTCATATTTTGTTTTTCATGTTGATTGTACGACAACATTGAACGCCACAAAGTGAACTGAATTACATTATATTTGTTTTGGTCCGTAATCGCCTACATGAGCTGATAACTCTGGCTATTATATTGTGAAGTTGATTGATGGTGGGTTCAACGAGCCATAAGTTAAACGGGATGCTGATCGATCACAGATGCGAGTTATAACGATACCTCATAGGACATTGTGACAACGTAATGGAGTCCTAAATGTTTAAAAACATTCGGTGCCAGGTAGTGGATTGGACTTCCATTGTGTTCCTAGAGTCGATTCTTTTGACTATCGACTGTCTCTTGAGATTAAGGCATTTTTTGGGTGACTTTGGTTTCTTTCTCATGGTCGACCGTAACAGGAGGCTAAGCAGATTTTTACTGGGTCATTTCATACTGTGCTTATATCTGCAGGATTTGAGTTGAATAAAATATCCAACCTTTATCAGGTTTAGAAATTTCTCAGGGCCACTCGAGGAGTTGTAACTGAAATGCATGGCCATGCTTGAATGATGATTCGTTTATCAGTTAAGTTACTCTCTAGTCGGGAAAACCACTCTTGATATTGATCACTTGTAAAATACGACCTTTATAAATACGGATTTTGCAAATTGTTTTACATTGAGTGGGAGAAATTAAGGATATGAGAATCGGTTATCGCACGTACACTTGTGAGGACAAGTGGGAGATTGTTGGAGCTCATGTCCTCCACAGTTAGTGTGATAACGTGTATAAATCTCTTGTAGGTTCACAGGGTATACTTAGTATTTTATCAGTTGATTAACGTTTACTAATAACGGTTGGCTTGCTAGAAGTTTGACGTTATTATCGTACTGATGACGGTGATCAACTGGTCCCTAAAAGTCACACCTAAAGGATGTGTTTGAGAGATGTGATCATATGAAAATATAATCATATTGATGCCTTATATGATTAAAAGGTTAGTCCATGTATTTGACTAAAAGGTTAGTCAATGTGATGATGAGTCGATTATTTAATACAATTAAATAATATCAGCTGAGACGAATTAATTGTTAATTCGTAAATTGAATATAAACAGTAATATTTAATTAATGTATATAATGTTAGCTTAAACGAATAAAGATGTTAATTCGTAATTAAACATAAACGGTTATATTTAATTAGCAAATTATAAATATGCGATATTTATAGTTAATGTATATATTATACGAAATTGTCATAATAAATGTTGACAGACCGGTATTAATAAATCGACTACAAACTGTTGTGTGTGGACTTATTAAATACATGACGACATAAATGACAATTGATATATATACACATTTTATACAATATAAAACCAACCTAAAATAAGAAGATTTCTCTCCTTATTTTTGGCATACACGGTTTGAAGAAAAAAAAAGGAAGAAAATTTCTTCCCTATTTTTCCTCCCATTTGGACGGTTAAAAGAGGAGAAAAAGGGGATCATTTTCTCACTTGTTTTTTACCTAATAACTCTCATCACAAAAACCCTAAAAATCAATTAGAAATTAGGGTTCTTATTCTAGCAAAAGAAAGGCATTTCTCGGAGCATTTTGGGTGCAACGATTAAGAGAATATCGATCTCGATATTTGTTCTTAGGCCAAATTGCTAGGACCGAAGGTTAATTCTAATCTCTATTCTTTTGTTTATGCAATTTCGTTTATGACTCGTAATTTCATATTTATAATTTCGTTATAATCCGAATTTTCTTGATGAGATATACCGATATTTCCCACAACTTGATGGTCAAGTACAACAATCATGCCATCCAAAACCTAGGATAGAACAAATCCTGATTCCAAATGCATGATAATGACAAGACAGCTCGAATTCCCGCGAAATGGCTCGCGCCTCTTCGAGTAGCCTATACGCCACGTCGCTCAAAACGCACACAACCACACAATCCTCTCTAAATACCCTAAAATGCCACCATTTAAAGGTATGCGAACGTCTGCCCTCTCTTTTATCCCTTAAAATTCTAGACTCGACATCTCAAGTCACAAACCGACACGTATTTCCGACCTACCGATCAAAAATACGAGCCATACACATTGTTTGGTACCATCATCGTGCATTAAACCACTTAACTAACCATTTCGACCAATTACACAATCACTAAACAAAACAATACTCTTTACTTTGCTAAAACGGTTTTCAACCGAGTTTTTCGACCTAAGAAGTTTTTACACTTCCGTCGATTTCTTGCCAACAACCTAGCATGTAAGTATGAGGGTGTAATTAATCCTGTTCTTTCATGTCCTTTTATCTATTTTTATTACCTTAACATGTTGAAACATGCATCACACGGTCCAAAATACGGATCGAATGATCCAAAACCGAATTTTGACTTGAAATAGGAGCCTCTAGTCACAACTAGGTGGCTCTCGCCTATATTGGCTGTCCAGGTCAGAACTTCATTCTTTTCATTTTCATTTTATTTTACAATCGATCTTTACCATTTCAAATCATTTTTATGATAAATCCTTTTAACCATAAATTGTGCTCACCCTTGGTTCCTTATACCATGACGATTTAATCCGTGTGTTGGTGATAATATTTGGTTAATTACATTGTAAAAGGTATTTTAAAACCTTTTATTCATTTGTTTACATTTTCAAGACAACCATATTAGTCATACATGCATAATCATCCTTGGTTCTACATACCATGTCGATTTAATCCGAGTACGATTATAAACATTGACTAATTATAAAACAATAAACTTAACACAATTAGTTCATAATAAACATTTTTACATCCATTTTCACAAAATTATTCATTTCAAGCTTGCAAAACCGAACCCGAAATCGAATATCATCAACACAATGATGATTATTCAAGTCTCGTTCTTCATATTAGCACAAAAGCGGTCTAAAAGACCAGTTCAACAAAGACGGGTTCAAATACCCTTTTAAAAATAATTTCATAAACTTTTTCAACAACCAGGAGACACCCCTTTAGGTCGTCTGCTGCCTCGCGCATACACATGCCCTCTGATTTCCAGTTTTCAAACCTAGGCAGGCTCCTTTGCATCGCCCTAAGGCTCGCGCCTCAATAGGCTGCCTGATGTAGGTCCTGTTTCCTTTCCAGCACTCGTTTAGGACGATTCCGACTTCGGTTAACCTGAATATAGGGTAGATCAGATTGACAAGTCCACATCTTACTTTGTATCTGCAAAACGCTATTCTAGGATAAATGGATCATGTTATGCACCATAAACCTAACTCGGTAAATGGATGTTTAATTTCCGTCTTGCATGTAAATCAACACTAAATCCAACTTAACATCAATTACTCGATATTTGGATAAACAATGGACATAGTAAACTTCACATGTTAGGTTTAAACTTGTGGATGCGCATTAATGCATTTACCCATTTTATCAACTTTTGCATTCAACCAACCAAGATCGGTCATTAGAGGCCGCTATCGCGGGCAGGATTGGGTGTCCGATTAAAGGAATTCCCAATACGTAACTTCACCTCTTACTCAAAAACTTTGGATCGTGGACGACCTTATCCAAGGCGAACGAGAGTCATTCTATAGATAGGATGCTAAAGAGGGACGGTTTCTTATCTTTAGTACCTATGTCAAACACCACTTTTTGCCTTGATTGACCTAGGTATAAAGTGGATTCGAATGGTTTCCAAGCATCCCACAATTGCTTTGTGGCGACTCCGAACATCTCTAACATCGTTTCGAGACCCTTGCCGAAACGAAACCGACCGATCTTAAATGATCCGGTCGAAAGCATTTAATAAGCCACCGAGCGTGGCTTTCCGACTGCTGCACGTCCACAGATTGGCTTGGCGTGTACGTGGCCCATGTCCACAGATTGGCGACTCCGCTGGGGAGAACTAGGGCACTTGTGTCTTTGCGATCCCTATATAGTGAGACTCGAACAAGGTCTTGGTGATATTATGGTCATAAGTCGGGTTCCTTGTCCGGGCCCACAACATAACCTTTATCGACCAATTGGCTCGTCCCATCGGAGTGAGTTTTGTCATCCCCGCGTTTCGAAGCTCGATTATGTCAAGCATACCATTGATGTTACACATTTCTGCTTCGTCAAAGAGCATTCATATCCTTCGTGCACGAGGCTAGGGCACCCTCCTTACACATCTTGTTTGGATTGGTATCCCTCTCGAAAATCGGGGATTGATCGCTTGGTGTGTAACCACCCTTATTAAGCCAAAACCCGTGTCAACATTATGCATAATATAATGAACTGCGAGTGCTTATGTGCTATATGATCATAAGTCCTTCCGTGTCATTTCCCATATCAAAACACCCTTTTTACGCCGTTATAATGGTAATTCAAACCTCGGTCTTTCGTTGACCGTTGCCCACCTTTTCATGTCGTCGTAATGACGATTTTCAAACCATTTTTTCATAATCGTTTAAAAAGCACCTTTTAAGGCCGTCGTAGTGACGATTTTCAAGCCGGTTTTTCACAACCGTTTCATACCTTTTTAGGCCGTCGTAATGACGATTTTCAAACTGGTTTTTTCAACCATTTCAAAAACACATTTTCGCGCCGTTATAATGGCCGCATCAAGACACATATTTTAACCCATTTTGCGCCGACACAATGGGCCTTTCAAAACCCGAAAATGACACACCTTTTTCGAGGCTTTTCAAATCCCGAGGACAACACACCATCCTCGAGACCACAACAATTTTAAACCCTTTCAAATCTCGATTTTCAAAACGCACGATTTTGGATTTCAAAAAGCCGTCTTCGAAAACAACACATTACTTTCAAAGCCACCGCAACTCTCACTCAAACCGTCTTTTGAAACAAACCTAAGACAACCATTTTCAACTGGCCGACTCTTTGAAGATCCTTATTCTTCAGAGACCGTCCATAAATCAACAAATGAATCTTCATGAAAAATTTTATTTTCGAAAAATTTCAGTTCACCACTCCAATTCCGCCTCGTGTCTACCTAGTCAAAGCAAAAGTACTTATGGATCTTTAATTATGAGTCGTCTCACCTCGAGACTCGTTCAACGACGTCATGCCCTTACGTTGAACGCGAGTCAAAGTCCGGTCAACACTGTCACACCATAAATCGAGTTAGCACCGAGGCACCACACACGGTTGCCCTCGTCTTGTTGAGTCCAAAGTGTGTTTCCGTCTTTTGGGTTGTCTGCCCATATTCAGCTTCGTCCAACAAAAACAACAACGACAACAGAGATCTCACAACTGCTCAGCTAGCCAGCCTGCTCATAGCCCTTAAGGTAACTCTAGACCGTGTCGAGATCCGTATCACCTTGGAAAATAAGGAAACCGGAGAACACAACACACCGCCTTTAACCGAAACTGAGAAAAGGCTCAAGCTCTTGGAAGAGCAACTCCTAGCCCATCGTAACAACATCCACCTTGAAAACAATCGAAGATTCGAACCCGTCGGGGATCAACTGCCTGACAACTTTACCGTAAATGATGTGCCTAAGTTCAAGGGATTGGAGGACCACTCAATCGTATTCGGACCTTTAAGGATTATATGTCCATCAAAGGGGTTAAACATGAACTCTTCACCCGGATCATTCCATCGTCCCTGGAACCGATTCCCCGTTAATGGTACTATTCCCTCGACCCAAAGAGCATTACCACTTGGGTCGAAGTCGCCGTTGAATTTTCTAAATAATACACCGAAAACGTCGAAATCCAAGCCAACACCCGCACTTTTGAAGTCCTGACTCAGAATGACAAAGCGGGATTCACCGAATTCCTAACCCGTTGGAGGAGAGTGAGCACCCAATTAGTCAGTAGGCCAAGTGAATCAACTTTCGTGGAAAAGTTTGTCAACAACCTCCGTCCAGTTTATGCCAACCTACTGAGGTACCAAAACATCAAAACCTTCCAGGATCTGCAGATCCTCGGGACTCGCATCGAATATGACCTACGCCAGGGCATTCTAGCTAAAACTACAGGTAGAGGCTACCAAGGGTCTACATCACCTGGATCTCTTCCCTACGGTCAAAAAAACAAAATCGACGAGGTCAACCTCCTCGAACCAACTACGAAGAAAACTGAGCGTCCTCAAAGGGCATTCACTAATTTGGGAACAACCTATGCTAGAGCCCTAAAAAGGCTTATGGATCAAGGGAAACTGCAGCCTATAGAACCCACTCCGGACCCATCTGAGGCAAGGAAAACCCGCTTTTGGAACCCTGACGCCTACTGCCAGTATCACCAAAGCAAAGGTCATAACACAGAATCTTGCTTTAAGCTGAAGCATGCCATTAAAGATATGATTGAGAAAGAAGAATTACCCTTACCTCCGCCAGCAATACCAAATAACAAGACAAACCCTTTGGGAATCCACGCCATCTCCAACGACGATCCAACTTTAGATTGCTTAGAGCTCGTCCTACCTATTGAGGACGAGGTGAATGCCTTAGAAAAGGACACCCCGGATGGGATGTTCGTATTCAGCACCGCAACCATGCTCACCATGTTTCAGCAGGTCGAATAAGCCATAGCCAGTCTCTCGAAAAGGATCACCGGACTTAAGGACGCTTACCACCGGCTGATATTCAACCCGCCAACACCACCACAACGCCCAAGGGAGGGTCCTCCAAGCACCCAAAACTCCCGGTTCCAGAAGGGATTGCTCCCGCGACCATTCTGGCATGCACCCCACAATAATCAACCCCACGATAATCGACCCCACAAAAACTTCCTCTACAAAAACTATCCGCCGAGGAATACCTCTCAAAGGTACCCTCGTGACCCCGAAATCAACGGTATCTGGAGAGGCGATGAAGAAGATGTCTACATTGTTTCGGGAAAGGGCAAACGAGCAAAAGAGATCGATCACCTTACTCGATCCAGACGCCCCTATCAGAATCCGAACAACAAAATGAATATTCCAACAAAAAATGACCAAATCGTCCCGGGCGTGGACGTTCCGCCTAGGGTTCCCGAGAACTCGATCCTTAAGCAACTATAAAAGGCCAAGGCCAAAATATCCATTTGGCAAGTGATTACCACTTCCTTCGAACATCGGCAGGCTTTGCTAAAAGCCTTGGGGAAGTTGATAGTTCCCTCTACCTTCTCGCCAGAAGAACTGGTAGCACATATGACCAAGGATGTCCCTGACCTGAACAACCTGGTCATCTTCTCCGATGAAGATATCCCGCCATTCGGAGCCAACCATAACTTAGCCCTGTACATCACTGTGCAGCGCTTGAAGAAGAATGTACCTATCGTCCTAGTGGACGATGGATCTGCAGTCAACGTCATTCCCCTCAAAACGGCCCATAAACTGGGTATCAAGGAAGCTGACTTGATCCCGACTAATCAAGGAGTACGCGCCTATAACGGCACTCGTCGTAAGGTCACAGGCCTCATCAGCCTGGCAATTGCAGCGGGACCCGTGGAAAGACAAGCTAGTATCCAAGTAGTCGATATCGACGCTTCTTTCACCATGCTTCTAAGGCCCCCCTGGATCCATGCGGCCAAAGCCGTCACTTCAACCCTTCATCAAAAAATCAGGGTCTCTTTTAACGGGAAAACAATCACGATTCCTGCGTCCCCGATTAAGGCTATCATGAATAAGGGAATAGCCTCTCAAATCATTGAGGAGGACGACAACGAAATGTGGGGGTTCCAATCTGTGAATGCCCTAACCGATTAATCAGCACTCTTTGATTGTGACCCGTTCTCGAACCTCACACTCAACCGCATCCTTATGTGCCAGGGTTATTTTCCGGGCCTACCTCTCAACCCACTGAAAAGCGCCTTGCCTCCCATGAAACAGGACAAGGTCCCCAACATCTCCTTTGGGCTAGGCTACGAGCAAACTGATGAAGACATCCAGGAAATGGGTCTCCTAGTACGGAAGCGCAAAAAGCAAGGAGTCATCCTCAACCCTTATCACTTGACCCTCAATGGCTACTTCATCCCCGAGGGAGAGTCCGAGCTTTACAACGGCTTTCCTGAGCCAATCTACGACCCCGTAGTAAAGGTCAAGCACCCGAGTGTAGAAGTCTTACAAGATTGCTACTTCATCCCCGACAACACCAAAGCTGCGTCAACCATATCTTGATCAACCCTATGTCTAGACGGATAAGCCGTGCGTCTCCTCGTTGGAGAAGATAACATCAAGCACCTCGACTATGAGGACATCATCAACATCGCTCTCAAAGACAACCAGTTCGATCCCACTGCCTTAATCTCTGATGGTGACTGTTTTGGTAAGATTTTACCAACTAAAGATTTGTGAGTCAATGCGGCTATTCCAATTAAAATACGATATTAAAGACTTAAGTAGATCAGTAGTAAGAACATAGCGAGAATGAAAATAAACTAGTACAAAAGAGAAACAAATGAAAAGAAAGAGAGACAAACAACACAAGCGAAATGGTGACGCGGGAAACCCAAAATGTGGGAAAAACCGCGGGGGGAATGGTATACCACCAATGATCCACTAGTAGTAATAATATTCGAGGGTGAACCTAGCTGGAACAATCACGAGGTACAGCAGTGATCTCCAAATGATTAAGTACAAATGATACGAACGATGTATAAATTTCTAAGTGTGTTAATGATATTAATTGTTGCAGGTGGTGAATGATATTTCTTCGAGTGGAGTCAATGATGAGTGCCCTTGAATATGATGTTCATTGCTCTTTTATAGCCCTTCTTTGAATTATCGCACGTGCTCCCGACATATGCTCAACCATACGCTCCACTTCCTATGAAATAGAAAGTGGTTGCTGACTTTGTCAAAGCTTTTGCTGACCACTTCAACGTTCCTGCTGGCTGCTTGTTACTTAATCCAAACGTGGCCTTTGTATTACTTGAATTTCTAGGTTCATCCCCCCTTGTTCTTACTTGCGTCTAGCAGTCTGCTGCCTTGTTATTGATCCGCGTGCCTTTATTTTATCCAATTACGAGTTGCCACGTCATGATGAGAATGAGAGGGTATTTTTACCAATACAATTACCCCCAAGCAACTGCCAGGTTCCGTTCTTGCTTGATCGATGCTGGGAGTTGCTTCCCTCCTGGACGCTACTTGTAGTGGCGATGTCATAGCGTGACATCAGCCTACTTGCATTCTTATCCACTGAGTATGACCATTAGAGATCTAATCAGTTATTTCCTCTCAATAACTCCCCACCTCCCCCACGTCTCCTTTCCCTCGATCCCCCCAACCTAACTCCCTCCCTTAACTCCCTTCTCTTAACTCCCTCCCTTAACTTCCTCTCTTAACTCCCTTCGATTATAAATACACCTCTCCCCCTCCCACTTCCTTTATTCCTGTCCTTATTAACCCCTTTCCCTAAAACCCTCTACTCTCCCTCCCTTCTTATAAAATCTCCATATCAACCAGGTAAACTCCTTACTTTCTTCCCTCTCTCTTAATTTTTTCACCTCTAAACTTCGCAATCATGGCCAAACAGGCTATCAGTCGCACCGGTCCTCCACCTTCTCCCCGTGGGGGTCCATCTGCTGCTGCTCTCTATCCCTTCTGATCCTTTGGGATCCTCGCAGATCACTATCTGTGCGATTCCGGCTTTGTTGATACCTCCCTCGAGGAGGTGAGAGTGAGGTTTGGCCTTGGGCATGAGGTCGAGATTCACCTTCCTCAACTTGGGGAGGCGCCGGATACCCATAATCCCGGTTGGGTATGCCTGTACGAGTACCCTTTTACCCAGGGTTTGTCTTTTCCCTTCCCTGCTTTGGTGCAAAGGATCTTGCATCACTACAGGTCGGCGATCTGCCAGCTTGCGCCTCATGCATGGCGCATTCTGGTTTCGCTCTGCATCCTCGCTGAGGATCACGCTCTGGGTATTGGTCTGGGTGACCTCGCCTTGTCTATAGTTTCAGGCCCTTTGTTGCCAGGCTTATTACCTTGAGGTCTTGCGACACCCGCAACCCTGGCGTGATCCTTCCTCCCAAAGTGAGGGATGAAGGTTGGAATACGAACTTCATCTTCGTTAAGATTGACTCTCTTGCCCCCACCCCGAGTACTTATTTGACAACAAGGGGGCCTCTAAAGGTAATTTTATTTTCTGGGTGTCTGTCGTTTTTCTTTTATCTTAATGTTCTTACTGGTATATTGATGTAGGTTTGAAGCAGCCAGTTCCCTCAAGAGATCACAGCGTGATTAGCCGTTTATTTGCTCTTCCTGTTGCAACTCGTTCTTACCTTGGTGTACCTCCGAACCTCTTGACATTAGTGAAGGAGAGCAAGAGGAGGAATAAGAGAGAGAATAAGAGGAGGAAGAAGAGGAAATTTGTAACTTCACCAATCAGCAAGAACCCCCAGCTGCCGAATTCCAGATAGCGTCAGGTAAGGCTTTGTTTTTTATATGTTTTCGTTCTTGTTATTTTCTCATTTACGTTTATGTTCTAACTGTGTTCCTGTACTAGGGAATACTCCTGTTTCTTCTCTCTCCCTGGTGGATAGAAAGAGGAAGCAAGTTATTTTCGCCTCCTCCGGTCCTTCTCCCAATAAGAGGCTATCGCTCCCTGCTGAAAAGGAGCCGGTTAACACGCCTGACCTTATTGATATTGCTCCTCTGGCTAAAGTGGCTCCTAGGCCTCCTCTGCCCAATACCTCCACCGTAATCTGCCTTCCCAAGGGGTATGGCTCTAGTGGGTGCCCCTCTGGCCTCAAATGGAACAACTCCTGCTCCTTGCTACTGTCCATTCCCTAGGAAATACCCCTCTTCCTACAGTACTAGATGAAGCTCATGGACCCGCCCTGCAGGTACTTTTTTAATTCCCTTTATGCTTCATTGGTCTATTTTATTCGTGCTTCTGACTATTCTTCTTGCAGGTCTTGCAGGATGGCATGTTCCTGCGCAGGGAGGTTGCCAGCTTGATGAGGGAGGTGAACAACCTCAACATCAACCTGGAGAAGGTGGAGGCAGATCTAGCGCTGGCTAGGAGGGAGAAGGTGGGGACCCAAAAGAAGTTGGTTGAGGAGAAGGCGGCTGCCCAGAAGCAGCTGGATGCTGAGAGGAGGGCGGCAGAGAGGCGCATGGAAGAGGCTCACAAGAAGGTGGAGCTGTTGAAGCATCTGCTCTTGGACTCGACATTGATTTTCTCCTGGGAAACAAAGATCAAATGCATCAAGGAGTTTGAGGTGGGTGAACACTCCAACTGGGACCTTGCCGAGGAGGAACGACTGTTTAATGCTGCATATCCAATCAAGCCAGACTTCAGCCTCATCAACGACTTGCTAGGTGGTGATGAAGGAGAGACTAGTGCTAGGACTAAACAACCAGCTGTCGCGTCGGTCGGGGAGGTCAGGGATGATGCCCTTGTTGCCCAGGGAGGGGAAGGTCCATCTGGGGAGAGGCTATTGTGGAGCCCAACACCCCTATAGATGTTCTTGCTGGTGCCGCCTCGGATTCTGCTGCTGCTGCCTACTTTAGGCATTTAAATTTTAATTTTTTTGTCTTGATGTATTGTTGGGCACCCTGTGTGGTGGTCCATTGTAATCCAACTCTTGGTGCCTGGTAATTTTGGGCACCCTTTAGTACTCTTTGTTTTTGCCTCGTAGGAGGGGCAAAAATACTTACTTTTCAAGTTCCTCCTGCTGAGGGGTGTTTATGAAAATTCCGTTTTGTTCATTCTGTTGTTTTGCTAGCAATTATTTTGTTCTTTCTGTTTGTATGCCGGCTTCGTACTTATTGAGGTGTCTATGGTGGTTCAGGGAGCTTTCTGTCCATCAAGATCCACGCGCACATTGGGTACTTCATGCAGGAGGAACAATTTGCTAGTTCTTGTTCATCAGTTAGCCTACTAGGACATTGCCTTAATATTGAACTTACCATATCCACATTCAATCCAAAAACAATGATAAACCTAAAAATGGAAGCAATTTCATAAATCCAAAATAGTTTAGGGAGCACAAAGTGTGTTCCCCCAAAGTTTTACAACAACTTAAAAGAAATAGAGTTTCATTTTGGCCTTTTGAAATACTAAGTACGCTGCTTCCACATTTTGCTCCTTGTGACACCTGTGAAGTTGACACCAAGGAAAAATAAGAAAAAGGGTTTTGACTCAAAGGATTTGAAAGATACATTGTAAGTTGTAATTTCCTTAGTAGTACCTGCTGAATTCAAGAGACTTAGCACGTGCGTACTGAACGAAAGACCTTGCCTGGTGACTTAGTTGTTCCTGCTGTCAAAAGAGATGTTATTGTTAGACCAATGCAGGTGGTACAGTCAGGCGGTACGAAATAAAATGATTAGTTCTTTGCGTATGTAACTTATGAGAGAGTGAGCTGTGGCTCCAGCAAGTGGGTTCTGGGTTGTTCCCCTTCAAGCGATATCTGCTTAATCAAAGACACTTTTATCAAGTTAGTTCATGTTCTAAGGTTTCTGGAGTACTGAATGCTAGGATTCAAGGGTCTTGGGATGCACCTGTTGGAGGTGGAACTTCTGGGTCCTGCACCTCGAACCTCAGACATAATACTTTTTAAGGTGAATGATGTTCCAGGATCTAGGGACAGCTTCCCCATCCATAGTCTCCAACTTGTATGCCCCATTATCCACGATGTCTTCTATGCGGTAGGGACCTTCCCAGTTGTAGGCGAATTTGCCTGCACTCTGATTCTTGGTGTTTGGGAATACCTTCCTGAGTATCAGGTCCCCTACCTGCAGCGTTCTCAGTCTTACATTTTTGTTGTAACTCCTGGCAGCTGTCTGCGTGAAGGCTGCCATCCTGATTTGGGTGCTGGTCCTTAGCTCATCAATGGTATCTAGGCTGCTGGCCATTTCTACCTGGTTCCTCTCTTCGGTGGCATTGGCATATCGATACGTCGGTACTTGCACCTCAGAGGGAATAACTACCTCGGCCCCATATACCAGACTGAATGGTGTTTGACCTGTTGCCACTTTGGGGGTAGTTCTATCAGACCACAGCACGAAGGGGAGATCATCTGCCCAGTTGCCTCATATCTCCTCCAGCCTTCTTTTCAGGTTCTTCATGACTATCTTGTTGTTGGATTCTACTTGACCGTTGGACTACGGATTCCTAGGAGAGGACTTAAACAGCTTGATGTTCCACCTGGCGCAGTAGTCTTCCGTTCTGTTGGATATGAATTGTGACCCATTGTCACATATGATTTCTGAAGGGATGCCATATCTGCTGACTATGTTCCTCTTAATGAAAGATATCACATGCTTCTCCTGGATCTGAGGGAAAGCTTCTGCCTCTGTCCATTTAGAGAAGTAATCCGTCATTGCCAGCATATTCACCCTGTTTCCAGAAGCACGGGGTAATGGTCCCTCAATGTCCATTCCCCATTTCATAAGAGGTCAAGGCAAGATGATTGGATGCATATGTTCTGCTGGCTGGTAGCTGACAGGAGTGTGCCTTTGGCATTCTTCGCATTTCTTGACATAATCTATGGCGTCCTTCCTCATGGTAGGTGTTAGGCATGGAAATCCGCTGACCTCCCTGATCAATGTCTTAACTTAGCCTGACTATCAGGGTGCCAGGATGTTAGGCTGTCAGGACACATGAAGAAAGGCACCAGGCCATGGAGAAGACAACGGTCAAAATATCAGGACGATATTAGACCAGGAAGTTAAATTACAAGAGGAATACATACGCATAATTAAATAGGAAGATATCGCAATTAAAGCAGCAATTAAGGACGTAATATTGAGAATTATTGTGGGCAATTAAGGAAAATATTCCGCATTAATACCAAGATCAAGCAGCCGTTCAACTGGTGACTATATAAAGAATGTTTGGGAATAATTTGAAGGACGACAACACAAGACAAGATATAGCATACAATATTCTTATACAACTCTTAGATAATTGCGTCCCATTGTGCTAAATACGTAATACAATAGTGAAATCCTCTCCTGGCTTGGTGCCCGTGGTTTTTTCCCATTTAAGGATTTTCCATGTACAAAATTATTTGTCCTTTTATTGTTATATTTATCGTATTTACATCTCCATATTCCACCTCGACGACCTGACCTACGGACTAACTAGAGCTAGTTAACCCTACCTAAAGCTACTCTGACCTGATTTAGCCTTGCGCAAAATCTACAAAAAAAAATTGGCGCCCACCGTGGGACATCTAGCTCTTTAAACCCTCTTATTCTTATCCTACAAAAATTCAAAAATCATACAAAAATGGCCCAGCCCACTGTTGAAGAATAGTTGAACGCATCCCTTCAACAAATCGCTCCGGTGGAAAGTTTGAAAGAAAAATTGGCCCAAACTGAGGCAGAAATCCTGCAACTAAAAGAGTCTGAGTCAGCTCTGAAGCAAAAATTGGAAAAAACCCAAGGAGCAGGCTCTAGATTCCAGGCAGGAACCCCATTTGCACCAATTATCAAAAACATTGAATTCTCCAGTTTTGGGAGCCCAAGTGGTTCTAAATTCATCAATACTGACGATGATGGTGAGCCAAAGAATGACAATGAAAAACCTGATGAATCTGCAGCAGCCATCATGATGGCAGTAGTCCAGGAAATCAAGAAACTCAATGAAAAATTCGACAAGATACCTGGAGTACCTACCAGCCTAGAAGAAGCTTCCCCTGATAGTTATGCTGATTCGCCTTTCATAGACGAAATAGCAAAGGTAGATTTACCCAAGAAGTTTGTGGTCCCATCCATGAACATCTATGATGGAACCACAGATCCACAAAACCATGTGGCCCTCTACAAACAAAATATGCTGGCTGCATCTATTCCCAGCGAATTCAGACAAGTTTGCATGTGTAAGGGATTTGGAACAACCCTGACCAGCCCTGCTCTACAATGGTACATCAACCTGCCAACTGGGAGCATTCATTCCTTCGCCAACCTGATCAACAACTTCAACCAGCAGTTTGCGAGTAGCAAGGAGTTGGAGAAGCGATCTAATGATCTTTACTGGATTACACAGAAGCCTGATGAAACTCTCAGGACATTCCTTGCGAAAAAGTATCTATTCCCAGGTGTGACGTTGGAACAGCAGTGGAGGCATTCAGGCAGGGATTGCTACCACACAGTGACTTATACAACGAGCTCACTAAGTATCTCTGTCACACCTTCGAAGACGTCCAGGCCAAGACTCTTGCTTTTATCAGGTTAGAAGAGGACAAAAGCTACAAGCTTGGATCATCCAGTGGACCAAAGGACTATAAAAAAAGCAATAGGAAGAGAAACAAAGGACCCAACTGCAGACCTACTCCATATTCCAGGCCAAACCATTCAGAAGTCAACCTGGCACATGAATATCAAGGTAAGGCTAAAGTTTTTCCACCTATTTCCAAGCATAACTTCAGTGTTGATATTGCAGGATTGATCCAAAGGCTTGACAACATGGGGCCAATAGTCAGATGGCCCAGGAAGATGGAAAATCCCAACTCTAGAAGGGACAATTCCAAATGGTGCGAATTCCACATAGACATTGGACACACGACGGATAACTGTTTCACCCTTAGGAAAGAAGTGGCTTATCTGCTGAAATCTAGATACTTAAAAGACCTGATCAAGACGAAAGGCAGAAATGAGGATCAAGGCAAGGAGAGCCAGGAGCATAAGCAGGATCGCAACCTCCCTCCACCGCCTCCAATATACGAAGTAAAATTCATATCTGGTGGATCAGAAAATCTACGTCCTGACCAGTTCAGCAGCAAAAAATATAGCCAGGAGGCCAAGGACCATATCACCCTGCTAGCCAGATCATATCCCAACAATCACTTTCAATGATTGTGACATGGTGGGCATCCCTGATGTTCATCATGATGGCCTGGTAATTTCTATGCAGATTGGAACCGCCACAGTAAGAAGGATTCTGGTAGATGGAGGCAGCTCACTAAACTTGATCATGCTTGACGTACTGAAATACATGAAAATCAATGAGGACCAAACCACCAAAAAATCCAGCGTTTTGGTAGGATTCAGTGGAGAAACCAGAAGCCCTCTAGGAGAAATCCACCTCCCAACCTACGTTGAAGGAGTCTTATCCTATGAGAAATTTGGAGTCCTTGATTGGCTGTCGTCTTACAACGCAATCTTGGGAAGACCCTGGATTCATAATGTCAAGGCCGTGCCATCAACCTATCACCAGTGTATCAAGATACCAACAGACTGAGGCATAGCCACAATCAAAGGGGATCACAAGACAGCCCAGGAATGCTACACAACAGCTTTGAAACCTTCCAAGGCAGGTAAGTCCCTTGCATAGCAATTATAGTACCATGTCAGGAGCACTTATGTAGCACCTCCCAGAATGGAAACAGTGTTGGGGTTGGTGTCCTTAACAGTTAGTGCAAGGACTTATAAACCTCTAAAAGGATCAAAGGGCATACTTTGGTATTATTATCAGTTGATCCACGTTTATCAATAACGGTTGGCTTGCTAGATAAGTTTGACGTTATTGTCATACAGATGGCGGTGATCAACTGGTCCCTAAAAGTCACACCTATAGGATACGTTTGAGAGACGTGACAGTATGAAAATACTGTCATGTAGATGCCAAGATTGACTAACCAGTTAGTCCGAGTTATTTGACTAGTAATTAGTCAAATATGTGATGTTGAGATATTATATTTAATACGGATTAAATATCATGGGCTAAGGCGAATTAACTTGATTAATTCGTAAAATTAAATATAAACGATTTATATTTAATTAAATGTATATTGAATATAACTATACAATACTGTTTTTGTCGGACACGAATTAATAATTCACTAACCCGTATTATTAGCGATGCCTTAATTTCCGATAACCGATGACGATTTATAATCAAACCGCGTCATATACATTTGGAATTTAATGAACCGGACCACGAGTTAAAACCAAGAGGAAGTGGAAGCCCACTTCCCTTGTGTGGGTCTCGGTTTTGCCGAGTGAGAGGGATCAAAAGGGAGAGCTTCTCCTCCCTTCTTACCTAATCATCATTTGAAACAAAAATTAGGGTTTTGAAGAGCATTCTCCTCTGAAAAACCTGAGATCTCTCATCTCGAAAAACTCACAACAAGTTCTCCCAATATTGCAAGGCAATCGGAGAACACCATCTAGCACAAGGGCATATCTCGGACAAGGTCTTGGGTGCAACAATTAGGAGGGAATCTGGTTTGATTTACATTCTTTACGCCGTGCATCAAAGGACCCGAGGTTGATTTCTATACATTAATCATTTCATTATGTTTTTCGTTTTATGACTATAAATTGCATGTTTAAATTTACGTTATAGTCCTGCAATTAAAGGGTAGTATACGGATATTAACCCACAAGTGGTATCAGAGCGAGGCCACGTGAATTTTTCCATGTGTTTTTCATAAAACTATCTTGAAACGATTTTTGTTTTGTCTAAAAATCCGTGCGGCGTGATGTTTCTCACGGCGAAAATTTTTCTCGTTATTGCTGCGTTTTTGGTTGCATTGGGAACCGTGTCCTGTTTACACGGTTGCTCTTGTTGTTGTTTTGTCTCGAAAACCGTACCGTGACATGTTTTACACGGGTTATTTTCGTTTTGATATTATGCATATTGTTATTTTACACGATCATTATAACAATATGTCAATGTCTAGCATTTTGTAGTTTTGTTTTCAATCGATTTTGATCAAAATAGCGTTTGTTTTGTTTCACCAAAAACTGTTTCACGAGGGTTTTAAGTTTTCAGAGACTTTTGCACTCGATCGACCAAGTTTTTAATCGATCGAGTGGTTTTTCGACAAGTTTTTGCTCGATCGAGTCCTTGTTGTACTCGATCGACACTGCTTTTAAAACCCCACCGCTCGATCGAGTCCTCGTACTCGATCGAGCGATGTGTCTTGATATAAGTCCTCGATCGACCACCGGTTACGTCGATCGAGTACCTCTGATTAGCATACCTCTCGATCGACTTGCGATTCGATCGATCGAGCCCTCTTGGTCCTCGATCGAGCACTTATGTCCCTGGATCGAGGGATTTCGTCTTTGAATGACTTTGAAAATTTGTTTCTTTTGATTTAAATTTTCTTTTGGCTTCAATATGTACTTTATACGGATATAGTACACTCGCTATGATTGTGAAACGGTTCACACACGTACCATTAAGTTATTTTAAAGCGTTTTTAAAGTAGCAGTTGTAATGGATTAAAATTAAATGATAGAAGCGGTTTTATCACATGAATTTTAATCATTAAAAGGTGGTTTGGATAAATTTAACATAATTACGGAATTATGTCACGAATGAATTTGTTTTTAGTTGATGCATCTATTTTCGTTAATTATGAATGCCTTGAATGCCTTTTATTACGTATTTATTTATTTTGCAATCAGTTGTAACTTAGTGTGGCCTTAGTAGAACTTGTTACCGTAATGATGGAACACGGTCTTGGTTGTATTTTGAGATCTCGTATCTCCGTTTTGGATTTTTCACTTGTAATTACAGTTTTTAATTAGAATGTAAATAGGTTTATATTTTGTAATTTTAATTGTAATTTTTTGAGAAGACCAAAGATGGAGACCAGATGCTCACTCCCGCTACTTGGATCAAGATGGAACATCAAGACAAGCTTTTCGGGTCCATCGGTGGATTCCAAAGTTTTATTATGTTCTTATACTAGGATAGGCCACACTAGGAAAATTTTATTTACGTATTGCATTCCTTTATTTATTTTTCGCAACGATAATATGCATCATATTCCGCCTAAAAACCAAACACCTATTTATTGCATGAAAACTGACACATATAGAGGTCACGAGTTAGTTTTCATTGACATTCTCATGTCACACGTTTTAAAGCCATCATCCAAATAAATTCA
Source organism: Silene latifolia (assembly GCF_048544455.1). Lineage (NCBI taxonomy): Eukaryota > Viridiplantae > Streptophyta > Magnoliopsida > Caryophyllales > Caryophyllaceae > Silene > Silene latifolia. The sequence goes on from NC_133538.1 coordinate 391,967,186, forward strand.
TTCACGACAGACGCTAGTTATTCGTTCACTTAAAATGAATTATAATTTTGTTGATGGGATCTTCCTCGTATAAACCAAAATTGAGAACAGTCTTTATAGGTCAAACTCCAATGAGTCCCTTCTTCGTCGGTAGGCATAATATGACCCCTTCTACGTCGGGTAAGTTGGAACCGATTGACCTATTTTATCTCAACACTATGGTCACTCGTACGATCTTGTGATTTGTGGTGGACTATAGATAGGATTTACGGAAATCTATCGACCAAGAGTTCTTCCGGAAGAATTAGCTAAACAGTTGGCTTATCAATTTACAGAAATTGAGTCTTGGGATCACTTGTATCTTTCTTGAGGGAGATCAATTATGCAAGTGCGAGAGTCTACATGTTTAAAATGAATTTTAAAATAGACTTAAATCACCTCGATGAGTTGCTTATTTCGTTTTGTTTTTCTTTCTTTTTCGGTGTAGATCACGATTTTAAATCGCTAAACAACAAATGGCTGGTTCAAGTGATAACCCAATGCCAAGTGCCACATTGGACCGTGAGTCCTGGCCGGATCTTCATGAATCGGATGAATCGGTCTACTCGATCAAGAATGATGGATCAACTTCGCGGACCGGGAGGCGGCATTACGGAATCTGCTGCTGGCTGACGGGAAGCTCAAATATCTATTAGAGCCCATCCCGGCAAACCCAGGTCCCACGGCTAGAGCTGCTGAAATCACCAAGTTTAATGATTTCTGTATGGAAGCGGGTGCGATTAAAAACGTACTCATTTTTGCAATGGAACCCAATTTGCAGAAACGCTTCATAGCCCATGGTGCAAACAAGATTTTCACCACGCTCACTAAGGAATTCTCGAAAGCACCGAGAATCGTGACCTATGAGCATACCACTCGCTTCTTTGATGCGAGACTCCAGAAGGGCCAACCGGTTAGCCCACACATTCTCAGCATGATTGAGAATGTCGAGAAACTGGAGACCTTTAACTGTAACATCAGCGAGAATATTGTTATCGACCGTATTCTTCACTCACTCCACGATGGTTATTCGCAATTTAGAGCGAATTACTATATGAATGATTTGAAGAAAACTCCACATGAACTGCACTCCCTCCTCGTACAGACCGAGAAGGACATGAAGTTCAGTGGGAGCATGAAACAGGATGTTCTCGTTGTGTCAAATAAAGGAAAGGGTAAGGGCAAAGCTCAGGCAAACCTAGCAGTAGGTAAGGCGAAGTTCAAGAAGTCGGGTTCAGGTAAGAGTGGGCCTGGTGAGTCGAGCACCTCATCAGGCGTGACAAAGAGCAAGAATGAAAACATGGAATGCCATCATTGCCACAAGACTGGGCATTGGAGACGCACATGTCCTGTTTATCATGAGGACTTAAAAGCAGGTCGTGTTAAACCTGTTGGTATGTCTTCTTCTTCTACTTTTATTCATATGATTGAGATTAACCACGCAAGTTACGGAACTTGGGTACTTGATACTGGTTGTGGTTCTCATCTGTGTAATCATGTGCAGGGGCTCCGAAACATCGAACCCCTCGTAAAGGGTGAGGTGGACCTGCGTGTTGGGAATGGAGCAAGAGTGGCTGCTATCTCAAAGGGGACATATGTGATCCAGCTTCCTAGCGGATTTGAGTTGTCATTATATGACTGCTATTATGTTCCTAGTCTTTCGAAAAACATTATTTCAGTTTCTGCACTTGACAAACTTGGTTTTTCATTTGTAATAGAAAATAATGCTTGCATTTTCTCTTTACACGATATGATTTATGGCAAGGCAGTCTCCATGAACGGAATTTATGTTTTAGATCAGACCACGGAAATATTACACGTAATGAATAAAAAGTTAAAGGTTGGTGTGACACCCTCATAATCAACAAAATTGACATTATATACCTACTATATATAAATCGTGATAATAGTACAACAATTTCTTGGTATAAATAAACAATTAACCATATAAATAAATCACAAAAGTACATAAAAGCATCTCAATTGGCACATAATCATACGACCCCAAATAATAGTAATAATATTAGGATCGGTAGAATCGTGTTACCTTAAACGCCCCTTATTCTTCGAATAAATGGTCCACAAGGCACGAGCCTCACCCCGGGTCTTCGAATCCTTCATAAAAGGGCAAGAAAACGGAATAAAGAAGCTAAAAGACGACACTTTTATAAGACGGCGAAAGACAAAACCACTACAAAAAGAAGACTTTCTTACCTTAAAAGTACGAGGAAAGGACGAGGAAGCTAAAGGTACAAAAATTATCGAATTTGGTTGAGAATGGAGGCGGGATCTGAGGTTTGAATGATCGGAAATGGTGACGGTGCTATGTTGTTCTTACTGCTGTTGTTTATTCGAAATGAAGGAAAAGAAGAAAAGAGGGAGTATGTCTGTGTGCATTTACACGGTCCACAACAAAAAAAAAAAATAATAATAATAATTAAAGAATGAGTGACGAGCTTGCTTGCCTGCTATGTATTATACGTACGTTTCTTCGTCGTTAAGAAACTTCGATAGTTATTAAAACCGTTTCGAGTTAATAAAAATCGGTTTTTAGTAAAAGTTTCAGTAATAAAACGGAATTAATAATAAATACCACATTTAACATTTCTCACATGGGGACACAAACATTAAACCCTCAAAAGTCGAATTTTCCAACCAAGGTCAACATTCCTCAAAAGAAAGAGTATGAGAGTGAGAGTAAGCTACATTGTTGGGAAGTCTTAGCACTTGTTTTGGTAACTAGAAAGGATAGAAGGGCTCGAGATTCTATTGATTTTTCAGACTTTGGGTTGGCATGCTACTACCTTATTTTGAAATGAGAACTTTGTGGAATATTTGAGGAACCTTTTCTGGGAATTTAGAGCCTGGTGTTGGGATTTTTGATTGAGGGTTTTACTTTTTGAGAAACCCATAGTTGACACTAGTTGGATATGAGTATAGCTTTGTTGGAAACCTTGACCAGTTGACCTTGATCTTGTGGAAGATGTTGGTGGATGTTTGGGGATTTGGAGTGATGAAGTCACACTTATAGTGGAGTACCATGTTTTAGGGGATAAATTAGGATGAAGTAACATAAATGATTTGAGGAAATCCTTGGAAGTGTTTTGGTCATAAGTTTTGTCGTTGGGAAGTTTTCGAAACCGTTTAGGCTGATGTTGTTATTTGAGATTCGAGTACTTGGCGTTTCCTTCTTGTCTAATTTTCTTTTCTCCTTGATCATGAGCGTTACCGTTCATACCTTCTTTCCTCGCTTCATCTTGCTCCTCCTTTAAGTTTGACACTCGTATCTGGTGAAACTCTATCTTTGACATCCTTGTAAATTTGACTTCAATTCTTATCCCTAGGAAGTTCATCATACCTCTTTTGTTGGTTAAGCTTGAACCCTCTTAGCATACTTGTATCTATGATGTCTAACTTACTTTTCATTTCACACAATTTCTAAATATTTCAAACTACTATTTTTGGTTCGTTGTTAAAAATTTATGTTACCCTCACAAAATTTTCCCTACTTGTAAAGATTTGGAAAATGAAAATTCGATTTGATTCTCTAATTGTTCTTTGAGTATAGACTTCCTTATCATGGTTTTGAGTTGCTAAACCTGAGATTTTTGTAAATTTTATCCAATTTCTATTAACCTTGATCTATTTATGACTTCTTTGTCAAAGTTTAATATTATATTTCACGAATTTAACTCCCCTTTTAGTTTAAAGGTGAAACCTTTATTTCTACTTTGGCTTTTTGCAAAAGAACATTTGAGAAGATTACCTTTCTCTTATTTTGATTTTAACGTTGATCGGATGTTAGAACTAGTTATTGGAAACGTTTGATAACTTGTTCTACGATTGTCGGCGAATAGTTTTTGTTTTAAATTTGTCTTCGACTTGGAAAGTTAGCGTTCTTGTGTGCACGACAAGAGCAATTCCGTTCCATGAATGAGACTTATATTTTTGAAAACTCTTCATTAATGTTTTTGAAGGTATTTTGATTTTTGATTTATACAAATGATTTGCCTTTTGACTTTATCTTTGATTTGGTTTGTGATGTTCTTGAATACGTAACGAGAACACTTTCGTTCCCTTGATGAGAATCGGTTACATTTAAAATTTTATTTGAAACTTTTGAAAGAATTTTGATTCTTACGATAAATAACCTTTAAAATGTTTTGGTTACCGATTCCAATTTCAGTTTTATTTTCATAACCTTCCATTTATACTTTCAAGTTTCGAGGACGAAACTTTTTAAAAGATGGGGTGATTGTAACACCCCGTATTTTATTAAGTTGAATAAAGTTCTTTTAATTGCTATTTTGAATTTAATTACATCATTTAACGATTTATATATATATGCTTAGCTAATTAATTAATTTAATCATAATTCGATACGTTAATTTTAATAATCATTAATAAGTTTATTGAAAGTTAGTTCAAGTTTATTGAAGTTAGTTCAAGTTTGTTTATTTAATAATTTCCGTTTCTTTACGAGTCCTTATGAAAGTTGTTTTAAGTGAACCCGAGATGGATTTTGGGAACAAAACCGTCTAATTAGCTATTTTGAGCTTATTTCACTAAATTAGCAATTTTTATTAATATCCGTTAGTTTCGTAAAAATCGCTAATAATTCCGATTCAAGCTGATATCGTATTATTTCCGTTAACTAGCTGAGTTTATTTTATTTTCTCTCATTAAATTTATTTAATTAGCTAAGCATATATATATAAATCGTTAAATGATGTAATTAAATTCAAAATAGCAATTAAAAGAACTTTATTCAACTTAATAAAATACGGGGTGTTACAGTTGGTGACAAAGATCAAACGTATCTATGGCACTGCCGTATGGGACACATTAATGAGAAACGCGTAAAACAGCTCATCAAAAATGGAGCTATCTCGGCCTTTGATTTTCAATCATTTGGCACGTGTGAATCATGTCTCATCGGTAAGATGACTCGGATTTCCTTCAAAGGTGTTGGAATGCGCGCTGCTGACCTATTAGGACTCATACACACGGATGTATGTGGTCCTATGTCAATCACCGCACGAGAAGGCTATAGGTATTTCATCACTTTCACGGACGATTTAAGTAGATATGGCTATGTCTACTTAATGAAGCACAAAAGTGAATCCTTTGAGAAATTCAAGGAATACCAGAATAGGGTACAGAACCTATTAGGTAGGAAGATTAAAACACTGCGTTCGGATCGTGGTGGCGAGTATCTTTCTCACGAGTTTGATCAACACCTAAAGGACTCGTGGGATTGCCCTACGATTAACTCCACCGGAACACCTCGGTTGAATGGTGTGTCCGAACGGAGAAATCGAACACTACTTGATATGGTTCGATCCATGATGAGTCACACGGTTTTACGATTCGTTATGGGGTTATGCTCTTATGTCGGCCGCTCTAATACTTAACCAAGTCCGTCTAAAGTCATTGACAAGACTCCATATGAACTATGGAAGGGAACGGTCCCTAACTTGTCCTTTATACGGGTTTGGGGCTGCGAGGCTTATGTCAAGTGGAGACACGAGGATAAGCTCGGCCCGCGATCGGTCAAGACATACTTTATAGGTTATCCTAAAGGAACACTTGGTCATTACTTCTATTCGCCAACCGAACAACGCGTTTTTGTTGCGGCAAGTGCGACATTCTTAGAGAAGGAATTTCTCGAGAATGCAAAAAGTGATAGAACCTTCGACACATCGGAGATTCCGAACCAAACACCGAGCAACCATTGGAGGAACCTGTTCCTTCAATCCCGGCCATGGTGAATATTCCCGAGGAACCTAGGAGGTCGGGAAGAGTCTCTATTCCTCCGGACAGATACATTGGTATGGTCGAGGAACATGACATAGATGACGTTCTACTCTTAACGAGTAGTGAACCCGCAGCCTATAAAGGTGCCATGACTAGTTCTGACTCAAAGCTATGGCTTGAGGCCATGCAATCCGAAATGGACTCCATGTATGAGAACAACGTGTGGGATCTTGTTGACTTACCTGCTAAGGTTCGTCCCCTTCAATGCAAATGGCTTTACAAGATAAAGCATTCTGTGGAAGGTCAGCAAGATATCTACAAAGCACGACTAGTTGCAAAAGGTTTCACCCAAGTGCCAGGTTTGCACTACGATGAAATTTTTGCACCCGTAGTCATCTTTGCGTTCCATTCGGATTATCTTAGCGATTGCCGCTTTTCATGACTATGAAATTTGGCAAATGGACGTGAAAACCGCCTTCTTAAACGGCTTTTTGGAGGAAGAGTTGTACATGGTACAACCCGAAGGTTTCATCGATCCAGTACATCCTAAGAAAGTATGCAAACTTAAGCGTTCCATTTATGGACTTAAGCAAGCATCTCGGAGTTGGAATCATCGCTTCGACCAAGTGATAAAAGAAAATGGATTTACTCGATCGGTCGAGGAACCATGTTTATATATCAAGTCGAGTGGGAGCAAGATTGTCTTCCTAATATTGTATGTTGACGACATACTCCTGATTGGGAATGACATACCTCTCTTATCTTCGGTGAAAGTATGGTTGAAAAACCATTTCCAGATGAAAGATCTGGGAAAGGCACAAAGAATTCTAGGCATCCGTATCTATCGAGATAGATCACGACGGATGTTATCTCTCGATCGAGTCTTACATAGACAAAGTCCTAGAGAGATTCAGTATGACTAACTCCAAGAAGGGGTTCCTTCCTATGGCTCCGGGGTGCATTTGAGCCGATCTCGGGCACCGGAGAGACCGAAAGAAAAGAGCGCATGACACGGATTCCTTATGCTTCGGCTATAGGATCAATCATGTATGCCATGATATGCACACGTCCGGACGTGGCATATGCATTGAGTATGACAAGTCGATTCCAACGCATCCGGTGAACCACATTGGTGGCATGTCAAGAACATTCTTAAGTACCTACGGAGGACTAAAGATTGGGCATTGACTTATGGAGGCTCTCAAACGCTATGCGCAGCCCGTTCGCAGATGCTAGCTTCCAAACGGATCGAGATGACTCGAAATCTCGGTCCGGATTCGTTTTTACTCTTAATGGCGCTGCGATCAGTGGAAGAGTTCGAAACAAACTGTTACAGATTCTACGACGAGTCCGAGTACTATGCCGCGTCTGAAGCTACAAAGGAAGCGATATGGATGCGTCAATTCTTACATGGACTATCTGTAGTGCCTAGTTCGAATGACCCGATCACCATCTATTGCGACAATAATGGTGCCATCTTCCAAGCTAAGGAGCCAAAGTCTAGCAACAAGTCTAGACATGTACAACGGAAAGCTCATCTAATCCGAGATTACGTGGAGCAAAAGGAAGTAGTGATAGAAAAGATTGCTACTGATGATAACATAGCAGATCCTCTCACTAAACCATTACGACAAGATAAGCATGAAGGGCATGTAAATTCCATGGGAATTAAACGTGTTCCTAAGTTGTAGTACTCTTTTATGGATTAGATTCATTCGCTTTTGTACTCTATACAACATCATCGTTTTGATATTTTATATAAATATATATTTTGTTTTTTCATGTGGAATTGTACGACAATTTTGAACACCACAAAGTGAACCGAACAAACATCATATCTTTTTAGTCCTTAATTGCCCACGAGTTGATAACTCGCAATTATTTTGTGACGTTGGTTGATGGTGGGTTCAACGGGCCATAAGTCAACCGGTTGACTGACCAATCACAGAGGCGATTTATACGGATATTTCGTAGGACACAATTGTGACATCGACGAGGAGTCCTAAATGTTTTATAACATTCGTTGCCCGGTCGTGGATAGGACTTCCATGGTGATCCTAAGAGTCGATTCTTTTGACTATCGACTGTCTCTTGAGACTAAGGCAGATTTTGGGTGACTTTGGTTTTTTTCTCACGGTCATCCGTAACAGGGGGCCAAGTAGATTTTTTCTCGGTCATTTCATCTTTGTGCTTAGATCGGAAGGAGTCGAGTTGAAGGAAATATTCAGCCTTTATCGTGTACTCGATATTTCTCGGGGCCACTCGAGGAGTCAGAATCGAAATGCATGGCCATGCTCGGATACGGATTCGTTTTATCAGTTAAGTTACTCTCTAGTCGGGGAAACCACTCTTGATACAGATCGATTGTAAAATACGACCTTTGTGGATTCGGATCTGCAAATTGTTTTACATTGAGTGGGAGAGATTTTAAATGAATATGAGAATCGGTTATCGCACGTACACTTGTACGGACAAGTGGGAGTTTGTTGGAGCTTGTGTCCTCCAGTTAGTGCGGATAACGTCATTGCACATACACTTGTACGGACAAGTGGGAGCTTGTTGGGGTTGGTGTCCTTAACAGTTAGTGCAAGGACTTATAAACCTCTAAAAGGATCAAAGGGCATACTTTGGTATTATTATCAGTTGATCCACGTTTATCAATAACGGTTGGCTTGCTAGATAAGTTTGACGTTATTGTCATACGGATGGCGGTGATCAACTGGTCCCTAAAAGTCACACCTATAGGATACGTTTGAGAGACGTGATGATGATGAAAATACTTTGTCATGTAGATGCCAAGATTGACTAACCAGTTAGTCCGAGTTATTTGACTAGTAATTAGTCAAATATGTGATGTTGAGATATTATATTTAATACGGATTAAATATCATGGGCTAAGGCGAATTAACCAGTTAATTCGTAAAATTAAATATAAACGATTTATATTTAATTAAATGTATATTGAATATAACTATACAATACTGTTTTTGTCGGACACGAATTAATAATTCAACTAACCCGTATTATTAGGCGATGCCTTAATTTCCGATAACCGATAACATTTATAATCAAACCGCGTCATATACATTTGGAATTTAATGAACCGGACCACGAGTTAAAACCAAGAGGAAGTGGAAGCCCACTTCCCTTGTGTGGGTCTCGGTTTTGCCGAGTGAGAGGGATCAAAAGGGAGAGCTTCTCCTCCCTTCTGACCTAATCATCATTTGAAACAAAAATTAGGGTTTTGAAGAGCATTCTCCTCTGAAAAACCTGAGATCTCTCATCTCGAAAAACTCACAACAAGTTCTCCCAATATTGCAAGGCAATCGGAGAACACCATCTAGCACAAGGGCATATCTCGGACAAGGTCTTGGGTGCAACAATTAGGAGGGAATCTGGTTTGATTTCTGTTCTTTACGCCGTGCATCAAAGGACCCGAGGTTGATTTCTATACATTAATCATTTCATTATGTTTTTCGTTTTATGACTATAAATTGCATGTTTAAATTTACGTTATAGTCCTGCAATTAAAGAGTAGTATACGTATATTAACCCACAAACAGATCAGGTAATTCTAGACCCTGAGTACCCTGACTGGTATATTTTAGTAGGATCTGACGCCCTAGATAGCGTCAGGCCCGAACTGGTAAAGTTTCTCAAAAATAAATCATCTTGGTTTGCTTAGTCACATTTTGATACGACTGGATTTAGTGCTAATATAATTACACATAAACTCAATGTTGACCCATATTTTAAGCCTGTACAACAGAAAACACAAAAATTTGCAGCTGAAAGAAATGCCATAATCAACGAGGAAGTGGAAAAACTCTTGGATATGGGAATGATCAGGGAAGTAATGTACCTTGAATGGCTGGCTAACGTTGTTGTTGTGCAGAAAAACAATGGAAAATGGAGAGTCTGCGTAGACTACACTGACCTGAACAAAGCCTGTCCCAAGGATCCATTTCCTTTGCCACATATTGATGCCATGGTAGATGCCACAGCAGGCCATAAGATGCTGACATTCATGGATGCTTCCAGTGGATTCAATCAAATATAAATGCACCCTGCTGACCAGGAGAGTACAACATTCATTACAGACTGAGGCATATACTGCTACACTACCATGCCTTTCGGCCGGAAGAATGCATGGGCAACGTACCAGCGCCTGGTCAACATGATGTTTAAAGACCAAATAGGTGATATCATAGAAGTTTACATAGACGACATGGTGGTAAAATCCAAAAATGTAGAAGATCGTGTGAAGCATTTAGAAGTAGCATTCGAAATATTGGAGAAATACAACATGAAGCTCAACCCTGCAAGATGCCACTTTGGAGTCTCTGCAGGTAAGTTCCTGGGATACATGGTCACGAAGAGAGGCATAGAAGCCAGCCCTGAACATATAAAACCTATCCTGGAATTACAGTCACCCAAATCTGTCAAAGATATCCAAAAATTGACAAGCCGGGTAGCTGCCCTGAACCGTTTCATATCATAATCATCTGAAAGGTGCAAAACATTTTACAACCTCCTCAGAAAAAATAAACAGTTTCAGTGGATGAATGAACATGAGACAGCCTTTCAAGATTTAAAATCCTACATATCATCTCCACCCTTACTGGCTAAACCAGAAAGGGAGAACCCCTATCTGTATACTTATCCGTCACTAACACAGCAGTCAATGCAGTCCTAGTAAAAGAACAGGATGGTCAACAACACCCGGTTTATTATGTAAGTAAAAGCCTGCTGGATGCTGAGATGAGCTATGGATTACTTGAGAAATATGTTTTAGCTTTGATTATGTCGTGTACTAAATTACGACCTTACTTTGAAAGCCATCCCGTTATAGTCAGGACTAACTTACCAATAAAATCTGTCCTATGTTAGCCTGAATTATCAGGCAGGATAGCCAAGTGGCCAGTTCAAATTAGCACATACGATATCTCTTTTGAACCCAGGGCAACAATCAAATCGCATGCCCTAGCAGACTTTGTGGCTGACTTTAGCCCTAACCTAGAACCTGACATAAAAAAAGAAGTCAACCAATTAGAAAATAAGACCCCAGACCAAGAATGGACTTTGTTCATAGATGGGGCATCCAACGCCAGGTGAACAGGGTTAGGATTAGTGCTTAAATCACCACAGGGAGATATGATAGCACAGGCTATAAGCTGTGAGTTCAAAGCTACAAACAATGAAGCGGAATATGAAGCTCTGATACCAAGCTTAAAGGTATGTCTAGATCTCGGTGTTCAAAACCTAAAGGTAAAAACTGATTCACTTCTAATTGCTAATTAAATAAAGGGAATTTATACGGCTAAGGATGCAAAAATGATTTCGTATTTAGAATATGCAAAAAACCTTATCGCTAAATTTTCTTTATTTGATATAGATTAAATATCAAGAGACCTGAACACACAAGCTGATGCTCTGGCCAGTCTGGGTTCAAATTTTACCCCTACGGTTTTTGATAAAATACCAATTGTACATTTGTTAGATCCAACCATCAGTAAGCCTGAACAAGTCAACCCTGTCAATCAGGACGGTAACTCTTGAACTAAACCCTATTATGATTGGTTTCTCCAAGGAATAATGCTTCAGGGGAGACACGAAGCAAGGGCTTTTAAAATTAGAGCCTCAACTTATGCTATTATCAATAACACATTATTTAAGAGATCGCAGGCCGGACCATACCTGAGATGCTTGGAGCCTGACGAAGCTAAACTTATACTTCAAGAAATACACGATGGACACTGTGGTAACCATAAAGGAGGAAAAAGCCCGGCGAGTAAAGTACTCAGGACAGGTTATTACTGGCCTCACTGAGGGCTGATTGCCTGGAATATTCTTCAAAATGCAAAGCCTGCCAAGTCCATGCACCAATTATACATCAGCCATCTGAGCTTCTTCATTCAATTTCTGCACCCTAGCCATTCATGAAGTGGGGCATGGATATTGTAGGAAAGCTGGCCGTAGCTCCAGGACAAAAAGTATTCATGTTGGCTATGATTGATTACTTCTCCAAATGGATCGAGGTTGACTCTTTCAGGCAAGTAACTGAAAAAGAAGTAATATCCTTCATCAGAACAAATATTATTTGCAGATATGGAGTCCTCTTAGAAAAAATATGTGATAATGGAACCCAATTTGTGGGGAAAAAGACCCAAGCATTTTGCCAAGAATGGAACATCAACCTGGTAACATCTACCCCTAGATACCCAAAAGCTAATGGCCAAGCTGAATCCAGCAATAAGGTAGTCATAAGCTGCCTAAAGAACAAGCTAAAAAGAAGACGAGGAAGATGGGCTGAAGAACTTCCACTAGTATTTTAGGCAGACCGGACAACCCCAAAGACATCAACAGGCCAAACATTCTACTCCTTGATGTATGGCTGTGAAGTTGTCATTCCTGCAGAAATCAGGGTGCCAACATCAAGATACAGCCTGAATAATGTTGAAGCAAACAGAGACCTGATGCAAGATAACCTGGCCCTGACAGAAGAGCTAAGAGACGCTGCCAAAATCAGGATGGCATCATACCAACAAGCAGTAGTCAGGACTTACAATAAAAATGTTAGAATTCAAGTGTTCATGGAAGGAGACCTTGTCCTACGAAAATTTTTTCCAAATAAAAAAGAAAAATCAGCAGGCAAGCTGGCCCCTACATGGGAAGACCCTTACTTAATTGACTCAATTGTCGAACAAGGGGCATACAGGCTCCAAACATTAGAAGGAGAAATGATCCCAAGATCCTGGAATGTAACCCATTTAAAATTATTCCATATGTAAAACCCAGATCAGGCCACAATCAAGTACAAACTCATATCTTTACTCAACCTGATGTGCTACCTGAAAAATTACGTGTTTTATATGCTCTATATGCAACTCATATCTATATATTTAACTAACCCAATTTCTCTTACTTTTTGAAATCCTGAACAATTATACATGATAAATGTTTATATGCATAAATATTCAGGATTGAGGGCTACTCTACTATATATCAAAATCTTAAACAAAACTTTGCACTTAACTGTGCCTAACGAGTTGGTAACCATCACCGGATACAGTAAATGTAAGGACCAATTAGGCATGAAATAATTCCCTGACCTGACTAGGTTTACTGCAAATGATTACAAACGGCTGGACGCAGCAAGACGGTGGAAGGGTGTGCCATCCCGACCATTTAGTCTAAAAGCCTCCTGTTAGGCCGAATACCAAGCCCTCTAGTCAGGGAGGGGATATAGGCCCTCCTGACAGGCCGGTTTTCCCACCCCTTCAACCACTATGGCAAAAACCATACTTGGTTGAATTACTCACGACAATTTAAATAACAGGACAAATTAAAAATACTCTACATGTTAACCAAACAAATATTTTGACAGGTCCAAAAGGATTGGAAAAGCAAAAGCCATAGGATCAAACAAAGCCAAATAAAGCAAAACCAGCCAAAGAAGGCCACCATGATTATATTAATAAAACCCTTACCCCCTGGGGCAAAGGCACCAAAATATTCATAGAGGCCAGGGATAGTCTCCTTGACCTGAATAGAGACAGAAAATAAAATTGTTTGTCCAGGGACATCCCCCCTAGATGGGCCAAATATCAAATAGGAAAAAAGAAAATTACTGCTTCTCCTTGGAAATAACACCACCACTCCCACTCTTAGCCGGATCAGCATCAACATCTTGCTCCCCTGGAGAGTCAACCTCTGTTCATTTCCCATGTTATGCAGGTCAGGATACTTCGAAGCAGAAAAGCCATCTCAGCTTCAGGGTTCCAATTTGCCCTGGCCTCAACAGGCTCTGACATAGCAGCAACCTTCCCCTTAATATAGAAATAAAGGGAGGCATCATCAAGCTTAAACCCCAAATCATCCCTCTCCTAGGCGAGATCTTCACTCATGTCTAAGGCCTCCTGCAAGAGTCGCTTACTTGAATCTGCCTCAGCCTTAGCAGCATCCTTCTCAGCCTGCACCCTCACCAAGTCACCAGCCTTAGCAGCTAGATCAGCCCGTATAAAGTCTAGTTCAGATTTCAGCCTATCATAATCTGATCTCATCAGGTCAATCCTAGCTACCAAAGACGTAGCCTGATAGGCATTATGGAGACATGCCGCAACGCCCTAACCAAAAACAGAAAAAATAATATGAATATTATACCCCAATAATAAAAATATCCAAACAAAATACACATAACGATAAAAATAGCGTACCTCCCTCACAACAGCCAAGGCACCTGCCAAAAAGCTGACTGAGTGATCCACTGAAGCAACCGCCTGGGTAGCAGTCTCAACAGGGTCAAGGGTGAGCATGACATCTGACTTGGAAGCAGCATAATCCCTGATCTTCACCCTAGCAGCCTCTATATTATCCACCCTGGCTTTCACTTCCCTGACTGGGGCAGATACATCAACATCTTCAATTTTTCTTTTCTGGGCTGCTGAACTTGTTTCAGTAGAGGCAGCAGGAACGGTAGTGACCTTGGAAGCATCATGCAGTTCGGTTAAATCAATAACGGGCTCAGCATCTCCACTTTCATGAGAGCCTTCCTCCTTGATCTTAGCCAACCTGGCTGAGAGGTCAGCCATACCAAATCTGGCAAGGCGAGTAGATGACCTGGTAGCTACAACACGAAACACTACATTAGCAATATAAACTAAACATCACCATAAAGCTAGAGTAAGAAGCAAAAAAGGAAATAAGATAGACTTACTGCCTGAAGTGGAAGCACTAAGAGCCCTTGAAGATTTAGCCACCCTGGCAGTACCATCAGCCTTCAGACAACGAGGAAGAGGGCTAGCCCCGCAACAAAGAGGCCAAGACCTCTCCAAAGGAGGAATATCAAGGAAAGCAAAAATATTTGTAGTGGGATACTCAGTTTCAGTAACCCAATCATCAACTGCACACATAAGAGGTATGATTCAATATAAATTTTATTTTATTTTTTACTAACGAATAAAACATGAAGGATAAAAGAAAAGTTAAAAAACTCACCAGCAACACAAGCTTCGTAATTTTGATATGCCAGATCAGGACCCACAGAATTGGTCCTGACAAACATGTATCCAGCAGCCCAGTTCTTGTCATAGCCACTATCCAGATTACTCAGAAGGGGAGTAGTAGAAGCCCTGACCTTAAAACTTCTACGACCAGAACTATTGGTTTTGACAGCATAGCAGGCTTTCAGATCACCAAGAGAAAATGAGATATTGTGCTTTTTACAAAGGTACTCAACAGAACAGACCACCTTCCACACCATGGGCATCAACTGATAAGAAGTAACACCAATGTCCTTAATAACCTCAACCCTAAGAGGGAAAAAGGGAAGCTTACAACCTGCCCTGAAGGCCCAGTCATGAATACAGAACCAACCAGGACACGCC
This sequence comes from Silene latifolia, assembly GCF_048544455.1. NCBI lineage: Eukaryota > Viridiplantae > Streptophyta > Magnoliopsida > Caryophyllales > Caryophyllaceae > Silene > Silene latifolia. The sequence goes on from NC_133538.1 coordinate 391,982,347, forward strand.
CAGTCAGCCCTGATAGGAGAATTCTCAGGGATCCAAACTTCAGAATCAGCAGGAATGATCCCCTTATCCTTCAGTACCTTTTCAAACTCAGGCTTCAAACGATTTCAGAGAGACTGGTCATCTATCAAGGCCTTCGTGGGCTTAAATTGGAAATCACCATGAAAAATTGAGATCATCTCCAAAGAAGAATCACTTGGATTATCAAACACAGAAGGTTGAGCAACAGAAGAGGAAGGCAAGTTTTCAAAAGAGGTTTCCTCAGGATTTTGGGAAGGTGGAGTCCCAGGAGTCACAACCCTGGTAGATTTCTTTTTTTGCAGTCATTATTGAAAGATTACAAAAATTAATTGAAGATTAAAAAACTGGAAGTTAAGGAAGATTGAAGAAGAAGATTATTAAGAGAGAGCAAAGCAGATTTTTCTGATGGAGATTAACTTAATGAAGTAAAGGAGTATTTATAGCAGATAAAATTAGGGTTTGAACCGCAAGTTGGATGGATAATCATTGAAGAGGTTGCAGTAAAAATACACGCGTCGTGAACTGAGAAAAAGAGCCGTTACAGGAGCTGATTAGGCACAATCCAACCCTTGAGTAATTTTCCAAAGATTGAAGTTATCTCCTAAATTTTTGTCCTGACACATCAAAAATAAGGAGATAAGGGGCAACTGTTAGGCCTGGAAATCCGCAGACCTCCCTGATCAATGCCTTACCTTAGCCTGACTATTAGGGTGCCAGGATGTCAGGCTGTCAGGAGACATGAAGACAGGCGCCATGCCATGGAGAGGACAACGGTCAAAATTCAGGACGATATTAGACCAGGAAATCAAATTACAAGAGGAATACATACGCAACATTAAATAGGAAGATCTCGCAATTAAAGCAGAAATGAAGGACGTAATATTGAGAATTATTGCAGGCAATTAAGTAATATATTCTGCATTAATACCAAGATCAAATAGCCGTTCAACTGGTGACTATATAAAGAATGTTTGGGAATCATTTTAAGGACGAAAACACAAGACAAGATATAGCATACAATATTCTTATACAACTCTTAGATAATTGCGTCCCATTGTGCTAAATACGTAATACAATTGTGAAATCCTCTCCTGGCTTTGTGCCCGTGGTTTTTCCCCATGGAAGGGTTTTCCACATACAAAATTATTTGTCCTTTTATTGTTATATTTATTGTATTTACATCTCCATATTCCACCTTGACGACCTCACCTACGGACAAACTAGAGCTAGTTAACCCTACCTAAATCTACTCTGACCTGATTTAGCCTTGCACAAAATTCACACAAAACAGTAGGCCAGAAGTAACCCTGCCTTAGTGTCTTGTTGGACAGGCTCCTACCCCCTATGTGATTTCCACAATCACCACTGTGGATATCACACATTACTGCCTGTGCCTAATGTATGCTTAAGAACCTCAGTTAGGGTCCTGCCAAGAACTTCCTAAATAGGATACCATCAATGAGTACGAATCTGGAGGATTTCATTTTGAAGCTCCAGGTGTCTTTCTGGTCAGGTGGTAATACCTCATCACGTAGCCAACTAATGTAAGGCTTGCACCAATCATCAATCTCTTCCTGGGGTGTGGCAGTACACAGTATCCCTGCTTCGTATGCTTACTTGCGTTCTGCTGTTCAATCTGACGTATGGCAGGTTTCATGACATGTATGAATTGTATAGTACCCACTGCCCCTGGAGTGAAGGCTGCTCCCAGGGTGGCAAGAGCATCCGCTTCAACATTCTGATCCCTTGGTATCTGCTGGATGTGGAAGGAGGCAAAGCGGAGTTTGAGCTCCTTCGCCACTTCCAGGTAGGCTATCATTTTAGGATCCCTGGCCGTGTATACATTATTCACATGGTTTATGATCAGTTTTGAGTCACTATACACTTCGATGCGGCTGATTTGCAATTCTAAGGCTAATTGGAGTCTTAAGATTAGGACCTCGTATTCAGGCTTGTTATTCGTTGCTTTGAACTCACACCACACTGCCTGTATTATTTGTTCCCCCTGAGGTGATTTCAGGACCAGTCCTACCCCTGCCCCCTTCGTATTGGATGCCCCATTAACATGTAACTCCCAAACCTGCTCCCCTTTAGCCTCACTTAGGGTGAAGATTTCATTGTCGGCTTGTTCTTGAAGGGTGGGACTAAAGTCTGACACAAAGTCAGCTAGGGCTTGAGACTTTATGGCTGTTCGGGGTTCAAATTCCTGGTCGTACCCACTCAGGTGGACAGACCACTTAACCATTCTCCCTCACAGTTCGGGTTTCCTCATTATGGTTTTCAGGGGGTAGTTGGTCACGACTGAAATTGTATGTGACTCAAAATAGGGACGCAATTTGTACGAAGCAGTAACAAGTGCTAAAATGAGTTTTTCTAGAGATGTATACCTGGTCTCTGTAGGTAATAGAGACTTGCTTATATAGTATACTAGTTTCTGCATTTCTTCGTGCTCTTGTACCAGTACAGCGCTTACAGCGGCCTCTGTCACTGATAGATACAAGTACAGCGGTTCTCCCTGTTCTGGCTTGGAGAGAAGAGGATGGGTGCTTAGGTACTGCTTGAGCTCCCTAAACGCCTTTTCTTGCTCCTGCGTCCACTCAAACTTATGGCTCTTCCTCAGGATGTCATAGAACAATCGATACCTGTATGAGGACCTTAATATGAACCGGTTTAGGGCTGCTACCCGACCTGTGAGCCTCTGTACGTCCTTTGGTTTCTGAGGAGATTCTAACTGAAGTACTGCTTTGATTTGCTCCGTGCAGGCCTTTATGCCTCTTTGCGTCACCAAGTACCCTAGAAATTTCCCAGAGGAGACTCCAAAAGTGCATTTCAGGGAGTTCAGCTTCATATGGTAATTTCTGAGGATCGAGAAGGTATTCTTCAGGTGGGACATATGTTGTTCTGCCTTCTCGGATTTGACTACTATATCGTCAATGTAAACTTCCATTGTTCTCCCTATCTCTTCCTTAAATAATATGTTCACCAGGCGCTGATAGGTGGAACCAGCATTCTTGAGGCCAAAGGGCATCACATTGTAGCAGTACAAGCCTCTGTCAGATCTGAAGGCTGTTTTCTCCTGATCCTTAGGGTCTATTTTTATCTGGTTGTACCCACTCCAGGTGTCAAGGAAGGTAAGCAGCTCATGTCCGGTTGTAGCGTCTACCATGGAATCAATGTACGACAGAGGGAACGGGTCTTTTGGGCAAGCTTTGTTAAGATCTGTGAAATCGACACATACTCTCCACTTGTTGTTCTTCTTGGGTACAACCACAACATTCGAGAGCCATTCTGGGTCTACCTCCTGGTTTATCACCTCGTTCCTTTCAAGAGCAAATTTCCGCCTTTTCTGCTGGACTGAAGGAAAGCTGGGGTCTGCACAATCAGCTCCCACCAGCACTGTTCTTGCTGGAAACTGTGGGTCCAGGTTTAATTCGTCGAGTTCTTCCCGGGGAGGTGCGATATACTCCCTCTAGACGCACAATTTTTGTAATTGCTATTCTGGACCAGCTGCGGTGGGTTTCAGAGCGTTCTTGTAGCAATCCCGAGCTTCATTTTTATCTCCCCGTATCTCCTGTACCCCCCAGGGTGTAGGGAACTTCAGGCTCTAGTGGTACGTTGATGGTACCGCTTTTATTTCATGGATCCAAGGCCTGTCAAGTATCACGTTATAAGTTGACGGACCATCAATGACCAAGTACCGTACATGTTTGTTCATACTCCCTGCAAAGGTAGGTACCACTATTTCTCCAAGGGACTGTTTGGTTTCTCCACTGAAACCTACCAAGGGTCCTGCCTTCTTCACCATGTCTTTCTCGCTAAACCCATCTTCAATGTTTCCAGCATTATCAGATTCACAGAGCTTCCTGTATCTACCAATATCTTTTTAACAAGGCAATTCCCTATAGAAAGGGTAATGATCAAGGCGTCATGGTGGTGTTCTGCCTCATCAGGTACGTCTGCCTCGTCGAATGAGATTGCTGGTAGATCCTGTATGCTGACCCTGAGGGGGAACTCTTGTTTATCTTCTTTAGTCTCGGTTGCATGGCGCTTTGTTGCTGAATAAGTGAGACACATATCTCCGACCCCCCTGTGATGACATTCGTTACCTTTGAGTAAGGTGGAGGTGGAGATGGTTGGGCCTGGTCAGTAGTATTAAACTTTCCAGATTTCGCCCCCTTCGGGAGCAGGTGATCCAATCTTTCAGCACTGTAGAGGTGCTTCACTTTCTTTCGTAGTACCACACAATCTTCTGTATTGTGGCCAATATCGTTGTGGTATTCACACCTTTTGCTGGCATCTCTTCTGTCGTTCTCCCTGGGAATAGGTTTCTTGGGCCGCCTGACCCTCTGCCCTAGCTCCCTGATTGCCTTCATTACCCCAGCAAGTCCAGTGGTGAACCCATACTCGCTGAGCTTAGGTGGAGCCTCGGTGCTCTCTATTTCTCCTGAGACTTTGTTCACTGTGTTCTTGTTGTAGGGTTTGACTCTTTCATTCTTTCTCTCAGTTATGATTTTTCTGCTGGACGACTCTATTCCATATAGGTCCCTTCTATCCTCATCCTCCTCTAGGCGATAAGTAGCCTCTACCATTTGCTTGACTTCCTTAAAGGTGGCACATGGATGCTTGGTGAGATCCTTGTACAAATCAGAGTCACGATGCAGTCCCCTTCTGAAGGCGTTGAATGCCGTTGTAGGGTCGCACCTAGGGATATATATTTTTTCCACATTGAATCTGGCAAGATAATCCCTAGTGGACTCCTCGAACCTCTGGACGATCCGGTATAGATCACTGGATAATTTTTATGGCTTGCGACTGCTTGTGAACTGCTGATTGAAAACATTCACTAACCCTGCGAAGCTGGAAATAGACTTGTTGGGAAGGTTAACGAACCACTGGAGTACGGCTCCTAACAAGGTGGAAGCGAATCCTTTGCACATACATGCCTCCTTTTCAGGCCCTGTTGCTGCAACCACCATCATTTTCTGTTTGTACTGGTTGATGTGGTCCAGCGGATCCTCTGTTCCATCATACAACGTCATTGTTGGTGTGGTGAACCCCTTTGGCATGCTGACAAGGGCAATGCTGTCCACGAAGGGGGAATCCGCATAGCACTTCGGGGTTGCTACCTCCATGGGACGTGGTAACCCTGGAACCTTGCTGAGTAAGGACTTGATATCCTGCAACTGTTATTCTACATGGCATCCTACCCCTATACCCTGGTAGTGGGGTACTGAGTAGATTCTATATGGATTTGGTGTTCCTCCTGGCATGTAAGGAGGTACCATGTAGCTTCCAGGTAATGGTGTTGAGTTCACAATAGGCCTAAACTGACTATTTGGAGTATATGGCATATAGGAGCACATCCCGGGATATACGTTTCCTGCTGAATGTTCCCCTGGATTGCTTCCCGGTACCAATGGCGTACTGCTGGTTCTTGATATGGGATCTGGAGTCAATGCCCTTAATCCCACAAGATTGAGTACCATAGGGTACGTTTGCGGCATCCTTGGTGGTGGTGGGACCCCTGGTGGTTGGATCGTACCCTGGGTGGCCACCGTTCCTGCTGGATACACTTGCTCGGGTGGTGTGGTTACCCATGGTGGCAGCATATCCATATCGAGCCTGGTTACTAGATTTTGCGGCATTAGCCTCCCTGAGTACTCCCTGGCATTCCCCTGGTCGAGTGTTGACCTAGCCATCTGCTGGGGCGTTCCCAGGGGTGACACTGCATCTATCTTCTCCTGTAAGGACTGGTTGTCCCTTTGTAACCCTATCACCGCCTGCTGCAAGGATGTCATCCCTTGGAGCAACTGCTGTACCGGATCCGGTTGTGATGCTCCTGGGAGACGGGCTCCTATCAGGTGTCCTGGTGATCCTCGGCGCTGCGGACTCCCATCCTTATTAGGCTTTCGCACAGGATTAATAACTGGTAATTTGCCAGCCTTCCCTGCTCCCAGATCTGTGATTTTGGGAGAGTAAGGAGGCTTTGCTGATACTTGGGGCTGAGCCTAGCCTGCAGTCACTCTGGTGGTAGGGACCGCCGTTGTTGGAACACAGGAGGTTGCTGGCGTCGCCCCTACTACTGGAGTTTGCACTGATGTACTCATCGAATCTAATGCGTACTGATTAGATCCTGACATTACCAACTATTGAGATGTTATGATATTTTGCAAAAAGGTATTTTAACCAAGATTTAACCACAATGCCCCACGGTGGGCGCCAAATTGTTTTGGTAAGAATTTACCGACCAAAGATTTGTGAGTCAATGCGGCTATTCCAATTAAAATACGATATTAAAGACTTAAGTAGATCGGTAGAAAGAACATAGCGAGAACGAATATAAACAACAAGTACGAAAGAGAAACAAATGATAAGAAAGAGAGACAAACGACACAAGCGAAATGGTGACGCGGGAAACCCAAAATGTGGGAAAAACCGCGGGGGGAATGGTATCCCATCAATGATCCACTAGTAATAATAGTATTCGACGGTGAACCTAGCTGGAACGATCAGGAGGTACAGCAGTGATATCCAAATGACTAAGTACAAATGATACGAACGATGTATAAATTTCTAAGTGTGTTAATGATATTAATTATTGCAGGTGGTGAATGATATTTCTTCGAGTGGAGTTAATGATGAATGCCCTTGAATCTGATGTTCGTTGCTCTTTTATAGCCCTCCTTTGAATTAGTGCACGTGCTCGCTACATATGCTCAACCATACGCTCCACTTCCTATGAAATAGGAAGTGGTTGCTGACTTTGTCAAAGCTATTGCTGACCACTTCAACGTTCCTGCTGGCTGCTTGTTACTTAATTCAAACGTGGCCTTTCTATCACTTGAATGTCTAGGTTTGATACGTGGATTTTATATAGTCTTTTTAGTGTATTTTAACACATATTTCTATGTACTTTCATACTGTTAATATTGCATTTTGCCCCTAATTGGCTACTTTCGTTCGTTTTGTCCGTTTTGTAGAAATGAACACGAAAGTAGCGCAATCGTACCATTTTTCGTCCTTTTTGCACGCATTTTGAGGAGACGGGATTTTCCGGAGTGAGTTCCTGCATTGGGAAGCGTGAAGGCACGGTCTACGAGGCAGTCAGACACGAGATTGAGCTAATTTGAAGGAAGAATACTCGATCGAGTGGTTTTATTACTCGATCGAGTGGTTTTTATAGCCTTGGTTGATCGATGGAGTGGATTTCTCCTCTATCAAGAAGAGCTGGAAAGTGGAGTTACTCGATCGAGTAACAGTTCTACACGATCGAGTAGATTATCTGGCGTTTTACTCGATCGAGTGGTTTCAAACTACTCGATCGAGTGGTTTTGTCTTTCGTGGGCTTTAATAAGCCCGTGAACTTGTTTTAGTTATTGAAATTAGTTTATTTTCTATTTAAGCTTAGGTTAACTCGGTTATTAGCATCTTTCATTCATCTTATATATCATCTATCATTTTCCAAGACTGCGCACTCTCTCTTCTTCAATATAACTTTATTTTCGGGGTTATTTCGCTCGGATTGCTTGTTCTTTATGCCGGATTCTTGCGATTGTACTCTCTTTCTCCATCTTTAATATTAATCTTTCATTTGTTCACTTTAAATACTTGTTTTGTCTCATTTAATTTCTGCCCTAATTACCTTTTTATGCATTTTTATTATTGTTTTATCATGTCGAATGCTGGTTATTTATTTGCTGTTAGTATTGATAGTATTAATAGCGATACAAGTAGCTAAATCTGTTTCATGTCAGGATTAGGGGATCTACGGTAGAAATGTGACGATGTAGTAAATAGGTTAGATGAATTATTTGTGGGATTCTGTCACCATAGCAATATAACTGTATTTACCGACTTAGTTGAGTGCACGCTTCTGAGTCACCCTTTTAATCTGGTTAAATTTAATCCGGGATCAGAAGATTGGACTAAATAGACCTGCTATGAACAGTGGACTACCCTGACGAGGACGGAAGTTAAGTTAGTGGAAGTTTAGGATAGAAAGTGGACCGGAAGGACCTTTCCATATCCGTCTCGCAGCAATTTATCTAAGTTGTTTACAGTTGAGTCACTGGACTACCGTAGTGAACCGAAATCCTGACATATCCCTTCTTTATTGATAGTTTATCATCTTTTTCTGCCTTTATCGCTCTTTTATCTGCTTCTCTTCCTTTAAACCTTTTAGTTTAGAAAACCAATTTAAACACCCCCCATTTTGTGACCAAATAGACGGACTCTTACAGATATCTTGCCTCCCTGAGGAGATCGACCTGACTTCCCTAGCTATATAGTTAGTTTAGTTAGTTAGTTTTGATAGGTATACGACAGCCCTGTCAAATTTTGGCGCCGTTGCCGGGGAGGCAATTGCCCTATCTGTATTTGTTTCGTTTATTTTATCCGTCTCAAGGAATTTTTATTCCTTGAGGCAGTTCTTATTTATTTTATTTCAGTGTTGTGTATGCCCAGGTTACACAGGTTTGAGTTAGTTGCAGCTGATTCTGAGCTAGAGAGACTATTTACGCATAGACTCCGTCTGCAAAGAGAATCACGAAAGGAAGACTTGAGTAATTTCGAACCAGAGCTTCAGCATTTCCTTTTTACAGAAAATCCATCTTTTGAAGAAGATACTTTTAGTTCTGTAAGCCAACCAGTAAAGATGCCGAACATTGCTAGTCATTTCTAAGCCTAAAGCATCATCAATTCCAAAGGGTTTTAATCTCCAAACTGAGGATGGGAATACATTCGACATCCGTCCTTCCTATATCAATCTGGTAGAGAGAAATCTCTTTAGAGGTGTGGCAGGAGAAGACCCGAGAAAGCATATGGAGGTCTTTACGGACTACTGTTCTACTTTCCCCGCCACAAAGGGGGTAACTTAAGACAAGATTAAGGAGGTTCTGTTCCCTTTTTCTTTAACCGACTCAGCCAGGGCACACAGCCGCAGGGGTTACAGATTGGGAGTCCCTTGCTCTTGCTTTTTATAAGAGGTATTTCCCTCCACAGCGCACCAATCAGCTGAGGGCAAAGATCACAAGTTTCAAGCAGGCTCCCGATGAGGCTTTCTATGAAGCATGGTCCCATTTCAAGAAGCTGGTGAGGTCTCTTCCTCACCATGGTTTTGATCTGTGGTTTCTGTCCAACTAGTTCTACAATGGGCTGTACGATGATCACAGAGCCATACTTGATGCATCGTCTAATGGAAGATTCCAAGAGAACGCTGACGATGATAAGGGATGGGCTCTTATTGAAGAGATGGCAAACCACTGTGCTGAGTATGGAAACCCGAGGGATGGTATTACAATAGTTGATGCAGTCGATAAGCAGGTTGTGGCTCAGCTAGAAGCCATGAATGCTAGGTTTGATAAGTTGGAGCTGCATTCTGCTAGGGAGCCTCAGACAGTTTATCTGCTTACTAGAGGGGAGACTGTTACATGTGAGAGATGTGGGAGCAATGACGGTCACACTGCTGTTGGCTGTCTTACAGAGAAGGAATAGGTTCTTGCTTTTCAACAATACAGGCAAGGAGGGGGTTCCTATTATAACGACCAAGGGGGAGTCCATCCCAATTTGAGGTGGACTAGTCAAAATGTGCTCAATCCTACCCATCCTCCGCAGCAGCAACAACCATATGTCCCTCCACATAAGACTCAACAAGGCTTTTAGAAGCCTCCTTCCTTTCCTGCACCTAATCAAGGTGCATCGTCTTCTGGTGGGGTAAGTGAGCTAGGTGAGTTGAAGACAATGTTGCAGTCTTTGACAAAGCAGTGGCAGCTGAGTGATCAACAAAAAGACGCATCAATCAAGGCACTTGAAACTCAAGTTGCCCAGTTAGCCGCGAACCAGTCCACAAGGAAACCGAGTCATTTACCGTCACATGCTGACAAAGATCCACACGAGACGGTAAATTTAATTAATTTTAGGAACGGTCTTTCATATGAGGGACCGGACGTGTTGAAATCAGACCCGAGGATGAAAATTATAGCTGATGAACAGTGTTCTGGCGAAAGGAGCTGACGACAAGGAAAGTACTCGATCGACTGATTACTGGGGGTCGATCGAGTGAATTTGCTGAAGAAAGGGCTCGATCAAGTAAAAATTCTACTCGATCGAGTGAACAGGGAAAAGAAACTGCTCGATCGAGTGAAATTTCTGGTCGATCGAGTGATTGTGTTGAATAAACTACTCGATCAAAAGGTATTTTTTGTCGATCGAGTAGTATGGATAAAGAACAGCTCGATCGAGAGCCTGCTAGTGCTCGATCAAGTGAAAAATCGCCTGAAAGACCTCGTTCGAGAGGAAAGAAGCGTCCGAAGGATTTGGAGCTTGACCCGGCTGACACGTTGGAAGAGAGGAACAAGGGACTCGAGATACCCATCACGGTGCCCTTCCCGAGGCGTCTGCAAAGTACTAAGGCTAATCAACAATTTGGCAAATTTGCCGAACTCCTGAGAAGCTTGTAGGTCACTGTGCCATTCGCCGAACTGCTGACACAGGTACCCTCTTACCTTAAATTTATGAAAGAAATTTTATCGCATAAGAGGAACATTAATGATCATGAGACGGTAGCTTTGACCAAGGTAGGGACGGCCCTAGTTCAGAATAAGTTACCTCCCAAACAGTCAGACCCGGGTAGTTTTTCAATTCCGTGTCATATTGGTACCCATTTGATTGATAACGCGTTATACGATCTTGGCGCTAGCGTGAGTGTCTTACCGTTGTCTCTGGCTAAGAGACTTGGTTTGACAAAGTTTAATTGCACAAACATGACTGTTCAGATGGCTGACCGTAGCATATCACGGCCACTAGGTGTCATAGAAGACATACCTGTTAAGATCGGGAGGTTCTTTATTCCCGTTGACTTCGTTGTACTTGACATCCCCGAATATGCCCATACCCCTATTATTTTAGGGAGACCATTTTTATTTACTGCTCGTGCAGTAATAGACGTCGGGGGTAAGACATTGACTTTTTAGGTTGGGGACGAGGAGCTGATATTCCATCAGTCTAAGTTCCGGAGGGCTCCCATGCAAGCTCAGCCTTGCAATGCCCTCTCTTCTACTGACCATATTATTGACACTCCAAATGAAAATTTGGAGCATTGTGCTGCTATTGCGACCCCTCCGCCTCAGGTTGAGTGCAAAAAGGAGGAAAGTTTGCCTGTTTTCCTTACTGCAGGTACAGATGAAAATAATGCAAGAGCTGTCAAAGGTCATTGTGCAATTAATGTCAGTCAAGGTGGGAGTGACAATGTTAAAGCCGGTGAGAAAGGAGCAAGGATGAGAAAAGTTCGCGCATATGTGGATGTCAACTATTCTCCTCCCAATGATTCAAATGCAAGCTCGTGGAAATTGAAGAGGACAATCAATGTTACTGAGATGACGTCCTCCAGTCAGGACCCCTCCAAGGGACTACTGAATTGCCTTGGGAAGTGAGCGGGGAAATTCCCCGTGTACCAACTTGTATAAACATGTTTTAAATTTTCCGTTGAATTTCTTTTGTTGCTTTTAATTAGGACAATTATAATTTAGACAATTTTTAGCGTAGATTAGAGACTATAGACTGTTACTTTGCGTATTTGGTATTTTGGGATATTCTTGCAAGTGTTTTTATGCAGGTTTAGGGAATTTTACGCAAATTCAAAGGAAGAATGGCGAATTCAAGAGCTTACACGAGGAAAAGAGCTCGATCGAGTACTTTTTGTACTCGATCGAGTGAAATGTGTTCGATCAAGTGATTCCATTTTACTCGATCGAGTAAAGCTGAAAAGGGGAGTTCTCGATCGAGTAAATTTTTACTCGATCGAGTAGGTGGATCCATGAAGTCCTGGATCGAGCAGTTTTAAACCACTCGATCTAGTGAAATGGGAAATGACACGCAGAGAGTTTTCTTTAACTTCCTTCTTTTTTATTGTTATTTCATTTTAACCCAATTTTTCGACTCCTTCCTTATTTGCGACAAAAGAACCCCAAAATCCCCCATATTTCTTGCCCTTTTGCCAAATCCGTCACCTACATTGTGCTTATTGCTAATTAATCGTCAAAAGCCCTCTACTTTCCCTCTGATTTTTGTTGTTTTACACGGTCTATTAAGGGTATTAGGGTTCCGCGGTTTTTCGATAAAAAAAATCGCCATTGTTGCTTGTTTCTTGCCGTTTAATTGCAATTTGTAGGTTCTTAATCATCAAGTAAGTGATCCTTACACTTATTTGCATTTAAAGTTCACTTATTTTGCATTTTATGAAGTGAATTAGGACCTAGATTTCGATTTCTGTTTTGGGTCGAAATTATTGACTATAATTTTGATTCAATGCTTAGTCTTGCTTGCTTGATGCTTAATCCCGTATCCTCATTGATATTTACCTGCGTAGTTCGAATTTTGCGTGATATTCGCGATTAGGGGTGATTTTCAGTCGAAATTTTCGACTGTCAACTGGTTTTTCATGCTGTCATATGCTTAATTTACTTCAGTTGTTGCTTAATTGCTGCCATTGATGCCTGCTACCCTGCCCCTATCGCTTCTTACCCGCTGTTATTCGAAATTTTTGAGGAAAATTGGGAATTTTTGTGCTGTAAGTCGAATTTTTCGACTGATTAGGGGAATTGTCATGCTGTTTTCATGTCTGATTTCTTATCAAATTCCTCTGCCTTATTTATTCAGGATAGATTCTAGCTCTCTGCCCTCCACTAGCTTGACTTCTAGTCCATCCTTGCCTGAGACGGTGGTCCCTGCTGTCACCACCGCCTTCACTTCTGTTAGTACCATAGCCCCTGTGTTCTTAGTCTCTGCTGCTGGTACAGTTTTTACGCCTGCTGGCACTGCTGCTAGCCCTGTTTTGGCTGCCACTTCAGCCACAGCCACCACCACCACAAGTAAGCTCTGCTAGTCTTTCTTCCTCGATGGTGGTCACAAAGACCCACGACTTCTACTTCAGCCACGGTGAGCACACCTGTGGCGGACTCAACCGCAGTTGCAGCTGCTTTACGAGCGGCTCTAGTTCCTTGCACCGTCACTAGACGGGCTTCTAACTCAGGTTCTAGAGGCCGGGGCCGAGGTCGTGGACGTGCTCGTGCTACGCCAGCTCCTAGTACTAGTACTTCTGTTACTCCTTATGGCACGGTCACTGTCCGAGGGGATGACTCCCTCGACTCCCACCCTGAGTTCCCACAGGTAATTTTTGTTAATGGTGTACATCGTAAGAGGTTTTATAACCTAGTTGGCTGTGAGTTTTTCCCTACCCGGTTCTTAGACCAGCCGGCACTTGGGAGACTCGGCTTCTACGAGTCAGTTTGTGAGCTTTTACGGGGCACGGGGATGGCCGGACTCCTCACTATGAGTGGCCACACCTTTCGGAGCCGAGTCTTGCCCTCGCCTCCTTTACCTTCTCCTCCGGGGCACACGACGCTGCCCCCACTAGTCTTTTTGTGTCATTCTGGTTGTTCAACCGGACTTTTTCGATGACATTGGAGGAGTTTGGTACCATACTAGACCTTTCCTTTACGGGCGACACTGCTGCCCCTAGGAAGCTCATTCGTCAGCTTTGGCGGACCTTGGCCCAGACCACCTTTCCCGAGCGAAAGCTCGCGCAGGTCCACCTTCCCCATCCCCGTTACTTTCTTAGACTAATGGGGAGCACCATTTTTGGCCGTAGGGAGCCAAACAACATCAACAACAACGAGCTCTCCATCTTAGGCGGTTACCTGAACATTGACTACGAGGGTCCTTTTACCCTCAACATTGCCTATCTGACCGCCAGTACTTCCAGGCCCAGGGGGAGAAGGTCACGGGATCTATTGTCTGCGGTGGCATAGCCACCATTCTTGCCCGTTCCCTTTTCCCTGTCTGGCCTCGTGACTTACCGTACCTATAGGAAGAGAGGTATCTGAACCTAGATGCCATGCTTTCTCAGCATTGGCTGCCACAGACTACCGAACTTAGAAGATAGACGGTTCCTTGTCCGTGGACTTACCTTGCACCCCTCTCCCCCATTTAGCCCTTTCGCCTACTATCGCACGAGGCGCCCGACTTCCACCACTACCTGACTACCACCTCCAGGTCCGCCCACCTACTACTTTACCCGCCGCTAAGAAGTGGCGCAGACTTGAGACCAGAGAGGGGTCTACACCTTCTAGGAGCGGCCAGCCTTCCACGGCCACTCCTACACCCATCCCGATCCCTACCTCCACTCCTACTCCCGCACTCGCCGACCAGACACAGACACAGACGGTCCTACCGGCTAATTTTGTACCTCCACCA